>NC_039368.1:131518114-131818114 GCF_003573695.1 Papaver somniferum | reverse complement strand
TAAAGAAGTAAAATTGTAACAACGGACAATAGTGTCTGCATTTGCATGTATGGACTTTCACTTTATGATTTTATAAAACAAAGTCAAACTAACGACACCTTGATTGTCACTTAACGTGTCCAGTAGCTACTAGCTAGGGTAGGCCAATGGGGAGATTTAGATTTATTTATTTTTGAACTTACGTCGGATAATACTCCATAGTATATATAATAGTTATTCTGTCAATGGGTATCCATTATCCGGAACCGGATCCGGTAGACTTTGATCTAATTCCGGGTCTTAAAGTTGGACCCATTAACAATTTAAGACGTGACGGATAATTATCCGATTGAACTCGAATCTAAACGGGTCCAAACGGATAATACCCGTTGGGTACCCGCGGGTATCGGGTACCCGTTTATTCATACTTTTATTCAAGTTTTTGCTAGTGTGAGCTTTGATATTTTACTCGTTTTAAATTTTTCTCTTACATTTAATTTTTTTTAGTACATTAATAAGAAAAAATAATAAATTTTTATAAAAATTATTTAAATCCAAGTCAAAAAAAGAAAAATACTAAGTTTTTGAGGCTTTTTTAGGATTTTTCTTGAGACCCAATGGGTACTCGGAACCGACGGATACCCGGGTATTTAAACGGGTCCGGTTCTGGGTCCACAAGTTCAGGAACCGGACCCGATCTTTATAAGTAGGGTCCGGATCTAGTGATACCCGAAAGAACCCGGACCCGTTGACACCCTTACTAGAAACATTCAAAAAAATAAAATGAAAAATTGAACGTAACTCTATTAACTAAACAGGGGGAGTATTAAGAGTTATAATGTTTTTTGGTAGACTTCTCTTAAATGTGCCTATATTTTTATTAACCATAACCCATTTGAAATTAGTGTTTTGACAAATGTCAACATATACATGGGTGAAGAGGTTAAACGGGCATTAATTGTTTTTGGACTAATGATTTTTGTATCGAAAATATAATCCCTTTAACCTAAACTAATAAATATACTGAAATTCCGAAATAACCCTTGAGTTTTTTGTTTTTGTGTATTGCACCTCTTTCCTGATCCAATAGTGGAAGTCTAACTTCTCAACGCATAGGATGAATCAATTTATTAATCAACGGATAGGATGAATCGTTCACCATGATTTGATGTAAAGATCATTGTTTTTGTTTAGTTATGAAACAGATTTTATATTTTCATATTTGTTAGTTTAAAACAGCAACCCAATTTTTTTTTGTTCATCTGATCATTTTTTTGTTGGGAATCATTGAAAACTAAACAAAAAATCCAAAAAAAGTCGAAGAACAGTGAGAGAGAGACAAAGAATCATGGAGTTATGATTGGAATCTACATGGTTGTATTATTTCTGCATCAACCGTGTGTCCCTTTACTTGACCAAGGACTTAATAGAGATGCATTGTACCACGAATGATTTGATGAGATCACATCAAGAAAAAACCATCAGTTTTATTGACGTCGAGAATTCTTAGAGAGAGAAGGGAAAGAAGGTCGGAGAAGAAGACGATCAGGTTGAGGGTTTTCGGTTCACGGATAACACTAATTACCTAGATGCATTTGATATTTTCTAGAAAATCTATACCGTTTTTATGAGTCAGTCCGAAGGTGGAGAAAACTTATTACATCTTGTGAAATAATTCCCTGGGACCCGTCTCCTATTTAGTTATCCCCAATTAGTACTTAATACTAACACAGATTCAAATGTAAGGGTATAAATGGAATATCAAAAACATTTATCAAATCAAAATTATTTAATACGACCAATATCATTTAATACTAAGCAACGGGTATTCCAAGGTGAAAATGCTCATTTAATTCTTCCTCAACCTCTTCCCCCGTGCCCCTAATGTTTTATCTAACTAAACAAATCTTTAAAATCATTACACATAATCTGCAAAACCATACATAATTATTATACATAACCTGAAATATTAAGATGATCATAAAATCTCTAAATAAAAAAAAATTATCTAATTTTTTTATAATTAAATTTATCTTAGATATATGACATGATTAATGTTTTTGAAGAATAATCAATATCCTCGATCAATATTGGTGCAATCATGATCGAGAAGACTCATCTTAGAGATTTTTTTTTTGGAGTTTTAGGAATATGATCGGGAAAACAATCAAATCCTAAATTAATTCCGTTTTGATTGATGTTGTTGTGGAAATTTTGACTGAAACAATTAGAATATACACTTTTATTAATTTTAATATTATCATGATTAAGAAAAAAGAAAATATCATTTTAGAGAAAAAATAAGAATTATGATTTATTTTGTTTTGGGGGAAAAGTAAGAATTAAGGCTTATAATTATGTGAGAATTATAACTAAGATTTATGATTTATATGTTGAAGTATGATTACAAGAAAAAGGTTGGGTTTATTTTGATTTTGAATAACAAAAAGAATTTAAGTTTAATTGTTAGTAAAAATTAAGACGTGTTTGAAATTTCATTTTAATTTAAACTTTTTGGATAATGATTAACAAATGTGTGGACAATATTTAAGAGAAAACAAAATTTAGACACATTTGGGGAGTGCATCTATGTGCAGCCCTAGATAACCGGGGTGCACGTTCCTCCCTTCCTTGTTCCAAAAAGGAAGGTGGCCTAGGCCTCAAGAAGCTTTTGGACGTTAACAAGGCTATGTTGATGAAGCTTTGGGTCTCCATCAGGGATTCGGACAAGATTTGGGCTCGCTTCCTGAGAGCCAAGTACTTCAAAAACAATGGCAATCTAATCGACTACAAGCTGGGTTCTTCTATTTTTCCGGGCATCAAGCTAGTTTACAAATTTGTGCAAAAGCACACAAGATCGATCATAGGAACTGGTGAAAATACTTCTTTATTTTTTGACAACTGGTGTGGGGACTTCTCGATTGCTGGGAAGTTGGGCCTCTCCTCCAAAGGCCCTAATAATTTCCAGGCAAGGGTTAGTGACATTATCGAGGATGGGTCTTGGGTAATTCCACCCTCAACTAGTAGTCTAATGGCTCATTGTGGCATAGATGTGGGGAAGCTTCCAATTATTCCTGGAGGTGAAGACTTCAGAATCTAGGACTTGGACAAGAAGGGGGTTTTCTCGGTGAAATCTGCCAAGGCTGTAATCAAAGCGTCAGGGGAGATCCATCCAACAGCGGTCCTGTTTACAAACAGATGGTCCATCCAACTTTGGGCGTGCAGTATTGGAAGATATGGATGGGCCAGTGTTATGCAACTGAGGATAAAATGATCAAAATCACTGGTAGAAGCATGCCAACGATGTGCCGGCTATGCCGAAGAGATTGCGAGTCTCTCAGCCATATCACTTGGCATTGTAGATTTGCTAAAAGGAGTTGGGTTTGGTTAGCTGGTCTCTTCAATATCAATCCCAGCGAAGACCTTGTGAACTCTTACAAGGCTGCAAAGGGCCGTAGCAGGATGATAAAAGACCTGTGGCTTGTGGCAAATCTTGTTATCACAACGGAATTATGGAAGACTCGAAACAGAAATTACTTTGATGATACTCCGGTGAACTGGCTTGGCTTCAAAGGAAGGGTCTATCAAACAATACGGGACAATTCTAACCGAATGAAAGGGCATATGCACAACACTCAAGATGACTTGAGGATTTTAAATTACTTCAGAGTGCAACACAGAGCTTGCAAGGTCAACATCCCGGTGGAGATAAGCTGGACTCCCCCTAATCCTGAAGAAATCTTGATTTGCTTCGATGGAGCCTCGATGGGTAACCCAGGCCAAGCAGGCTCAGGAGTTATATTTCGCGATCCAAGCTCAGCGGTCCTTGGATCTCTTTCTGTTGGTCTGGGCTGGCAGACCAATTTCTATGCGGAAATAGCAGCTGTTATCTATGGAGCAGTTGTGGCTCAGAAGTGGGACATTAAAAATCCCTGCATTCGTTCTGATTCGATGAGTTGTATACAGGCCTTTCAGAAAAATGAACTTCCTTGGCAGCTGAGACATAAATGGCTTTTAGCGAAACAATTCTTCTTCAACATTCGCTATGTTCACAGCTATAGGGAAGTCAATTTTTCTGCCGACGCCTTGGCCAAGAGGACCTGTTTGCTTGCCGAAGACATCTTTGAATTTTATGAGGGTAGGCCGGCCTTCAGTCCCTCTGTAGAATGGCCTGGTAATTTGTATTATCGTTTCAAATAGGCTCTTTGGCTTTCTGACTAAGGCTCCAGAGACCTTCCCCTTTGTGTTTTCGCTTTTTTAATCAATCCATTTTTGACCGAGTAAAAAAAAAGCACGTTCCTCCCTTCCTTATTCGTTGAATACAAAGCACCGGTTTGGTAAATTTCAAAAGATTTATTTCTCTTAAAAAAACTGATTTCCAAAATTAAGTACGGAAGTTATTTTTTTCTCTCTCTATCATCAAGTCTTTTTTTCGTTTCCAAAAAATAATAAGTCTTTTTGTTACCCAGAAATTGAAACCTCGAGTTTTCTTCCGGAAGAACTTTCATTTTGTTTTTCTATCTATATAATCATCTAACGGGTTTTAAGATTAAAAAAAAGAAGAAGATGAGATTGCAAAATGGGAAAAGATAGGATTTTCTGCTTAGTTTATATACTAGTTTAAGGGTTCTTAGTTTTTATTAAAACCTTCAATACAGTGACGATTCTTGTCATCATTAGTACAATATTATGTATTTCAGTGATGAGATTCCCATAGTTTCTACTGATTATGTATTTGATTTTACTTTTATGCTTTCTCCATTTTTGATTAAATTTCAATTTTTGATCAAATCGTGTTATCATCATTCTTAATAAAGAAAGTTACTGAGATTAAAAGGAAAGATTATGAATGAGTGATGAAGAAACAGAAAAGAACAGCCTAATTATGAGGTTCACGATGATGGACATCAACAACAAATGCCACCTTCCCTATTAATACGATCTAATTGATCACCCAAATTTTTAATTCTACTCGATGATGAACAGTGAAGTTTGATGAGAGATTTGAACATATGGGTGAGGATTGTTTCCTTTGTTTTTTTTTCTTTTGTTTTGATCAGAATTGTTTCCTTTGTTTGGTCTGGATACTTCCATTAATTTACAAAATTGAATGATTTCATTATTTGTGAAAATTCCGAAACACTGGTTGTGTTGAAGACCAGAAAAAAGAGAAATAAACTCTGTTTTTCCTTTTCCTAAAAAAAAAATTACTTTAACAGAGTATTTCTCAGTTAACTCCAGCCAATTAGGGACGCCTTGACATCTCGATTCGTCACGTAAGAACTTAAAAGAGCATGAGATGCAACTTGTGTAACAAAAATTGGTCGATTAAAGATGCCACTTGGGACGAAGTCTAACAAAAGACAATAAAATGCAAAACCGGATATTGCTAGTGGTTAGGGTTACGCATTTTATATGAACAAGTGTCGGGCACGTGCATACGCACGTGCTTAGAGCGAGGGTAGTGTTAGGTTTCTCTAGAGTCATAACTCAAATCATCTCTACTTCTCCGTCCACGCAAAAGCAACCTTTCTCTTATAAGTCTTTTGTGTCTTCGCCGCACCACCACCATCATATCTCCTCATCATCACCGTAAAGAAAGAAAACCAAATACAGATCAAGTGATGGAAAGGTTTTATTACTGTGGTTTCTTGGATTTTGATACAAACTTCTTTTTGTTGTTTGATTATCAAGTGTAAAACAATCATTTTCGAGGGCTATATATCAGAAATTTCCTAAAAAACATTATATCATCTTTCCATTAATTTTCAAAATTCTTCTTTTGGGATTGGCATTTTATTTTTTGATTCTCATCAAAAGTTTCTCTGGGATCCAACAATGGTAACTAAAGCCAGAAACAAAAAATGAAAAATCAAATTTTCCATTTTGCGCTGTAATATTACCATTTTGCCCTTAAATTATATTTCCATTTTCCATTGTATCGTGTGAAGATAAGGGTAATATTAGAACACATAATTTGCAGCTTCACCCTGCTATAGTAAGGCTAGTTCGCTTTATATAATAGAATAGATAATAGTTTCTAAAATCCAAGAATATTTACTGACCGGTGAATATCTATAACAATCAATACTTTTAAATGAGCTGACTTGAGTTGTACACCATGTGGTCATGAATGCATTATACAGTCTCTTGACTTTCATATACATATTTCTATAAATAAAGCCTTGATGGTTTAGGTATAATCTCACATTTCTTAAGCTCATTGTTCCTAAATAATATTGGAATTATGGCAAAGAATACTCTCTCTCCTTTCTTCTTTGGTTTGCTTTTCCTAGTCTTGATTCCTTTCATCTCTCGGTAAGTGCTCATTCTACTACATTTGTAGCTATTGAACTATATCAGGAACATTTTGTTGTTGTTTTGATTGTTATTGTTTTCTGGCTAACAATTTTCTCCTTTACATTTTTGTTTTTGTTTTGTTTGTGTGATTGGCATGATATTACAGACAAGGAGGAGGTGTGAGCAGTCAATCGACTAAAAACTACTGCAATCCTGGAACTGGTAGTCCTTTCGGATATAGGGTTCAACAGAATACTTGTTTTGGTTGTAATAGTTATTGTCAATCACTTGCCCTTCCTGTAGGATCCCCTCGGAATTCGGGTGTTCAATCGGGGACGTGCTTTCAGGTTGCCGCTCCTGGACCTGTTTCCCAATATGTTTGCTTGTGTTGTGTTGCTTGAAGCAAAATCTTATGAATCTCCTCAATGAATTGTGTTTTCATTGCACCACCACGGCACTACCAATACTATACACAAATTGTATACGCAATCTTCTATCTCTCTCTTAAAAATGTAACCACGGAATAAGCAATGAACAAATGAGAAAACACTGAATCTCTTATCACTTGTTGTTATTGGCTAACATTAGTGTTCCTTTTAGTGTTTAATTTGCATTTCCTCTTACTTATAGTTTATCTTTTACAGGTTATCACTCCACGAGCTATCCGATGAATTTGATGAAAATTAAGCTCATTTACTTATAAAACTATACCTTAATTGAAGAAACCCTGATAAGGTGCTATTAAGCACTTGAGTCCACGATAAACAAATTAATAGAGATGCTTGTAAGTAAATGTAAAATTTGACAGCTCAAACATGTATGTTTATTCATTGTGTTCTTATGCACCAATTACAGGACTCGGATCATGAAGTTAAACGATTGTTACTTCTTAACAACTGAGTGAACTTCATGTGTGAACAGAACTATTACAAAGAATTTTCAAAACCTAATAATATACAAGTCATTGTTATCCACAAAATTGCACAGTTTAACTTGCAACTTGCTTAACTTACAAAACTATACTCAACTTGATGATATTATTAGGGCCTTGGTCCCAGAATAACAGTTGACATTCACTGGAGATAACATCCACTGCCGCAATAATATCCACCGACAGGGATGGATTCTTGAAATTCATTGCAAAGAGGAGTGCGTGTGAGCAGTCAATACTTATATAGTCTTGGGACAGGTAGGCCTTTCGGAGATGGGGCACAGGGTAGCTGTTCCAACTGTGACCAGTATTGTATTGTAGATCAGTTGGGTTTCTCGTCGGATACTCAGATAGGTATTATAGCTACAGTTAGGTAGTCCTGATAAAAAAGTTCTGGCCGTATGTAAAAATTCTTCTAAGAATATCATGATATACCGGCGTACTAGGACATGTCAACCAAGACCTAGCCGTAGCTATAATTCGTAGAGTATATCTTTAAAAAAGGAAAAATTAACATAAGGTAAAATCGTGTTTGGCGAGATCTAGTGATAGATAATACTCTATCTGTTTCTAGAAAAATGTTATTTTCATTTTTTCAATTTGACCTAATTTTAGACTAAAATGAAAAATAAAACTAACACTTTTCCAGAAACGGAGGTAATATATTATCGAATTTCATTTGGAACTTTCTTCTGCACGTCATTTGACGTGAAACCACCTGAAATCCAGTGTTAGTAAACTGTGCGAGGAGAAAATCTAGCATCCGCCGTTTAGATGGGCGAACATAGGTGGTCGTGGCACCAAATCCACGGATTTCACCCGCTGCTCACCCCCGGTAGCTGGAGTGGGCGGGAGCCGAAGTTTGTTATGGAACGATTTTTTAGGGACCATGGTTTTTTTGAGGGGACCATGGTTCTATTAGGTCACCTTCCCTATAGTTATAAGGGGTGTCCTAAAGCATTGAAATGACTAACCTACCCTTAACCTAATTTAATTTAAACCCAACCCAATAACCACCTATATATATATATAACCACCACCTCCTCCCACCACCACCTCCCACCATCACCGATTATCACCACCACCACCACCTCCGATTATCACCACCACCAACCACCGATTACCACCACCACCGCCCACCACCGCCGATTACCACCACCACCACCTCCGATTATCACCACCACCAACCACCGATTACCACCACCACCTCTGATTACCACCACCACCAACCACCACCACCACTATATATATATATATAGCTTAATTTAAAACATTAACAAAGATATTCTCACAAATCCATTACTTGTCATTCGTTTTTGGTTGAATAAATGAGAAGTAATCATTAAAACGAGTTGAAAATGGAAGTTGCAGAGAGGTTTAATGGAGGGTTTTTTTCAGAGAAAAGTTCGGTTATCAAGAATTAATTTTTTCTTAACCGAACTCAGAGTTCGGTTGATTCGCAAAAAATTACTTTTAACCGAACTCGTTGTATTAGAACAACACAAGTCCATAAGTTTGGTTCCTTCGCAAAATAAGGATATCACCGAATTTTAGTTTCCGAAAATAATGAGAAGTCCACAAGTTCGGTTCGTTCGCAAAAATGTTAAGTTTTCCTTGTAACCGAACTCTACCTTTGAAACTTTGTAACCGAACTCTACCTAATTCGCCAAGAAATAAATTTCGTAGTAACCGAACGTTCGCCTAATTGCATATATGCATATATAAGCCCAGTTCGGTTGATTCGCAAAATATGTTGAAGTTTGCGAACCAACCGAACTTCTAACACTAGGTTACTTTTAACCTGCAGTTCGGTTGGGAACTTGGTTGCGTTGAAGTTTGCGAACTAATCGAACACACAAGATGTACCCAAATAAATTGTTAAGTTCAAAGTTCGGTTACCTACCATTTTATCCTAGGTAACCGAACATTACGTTGTACGACCAAAAACTCCATTAACGAGCGAGTTCGGTAACCTGCGTGTTTGGAAAATGTAACCGAACTACACTTTCAGGTGTGTTCGGTTACATGTTCTTGACATATGGTAACCGAACTGGTTCAAATCTACATAAAAAATTTCATTTTTTTTGAAAGTTTGGAGCAATTCAACCAACATTATCTAAGTTTGAAGCCTACCTGGGTACCCAAATACCCTTCCTCCGGTTGTGGTTGGTAAAATCCATCGTTTTTCATGTTTTTCTTCTCCATCTTCTCTAACTTTACTCTCTCAATAATTCTACTTCTTTAAAAAAAAACATCTGACTTTTTAATCTCACTAATTATCTTTAACGTAATCATCTCACTAATCATCACACTAACTATTATTAACACTAACTAATCATCACCCAAAATTAATCAGGAGGATAATTTAGGTATTAATATAAATATCCAGATAAGGGGTGACCCAAATTTACTTCTAATGATGGGCTTAAGGCCCATTACAATAAGAAGTTTTCCATTGAAACAGTGAACCTGGCCCACTACAAAATCTGCAAGTAGTCATCTCCGCTTCTCCGCTATGGAATTCACATTTTATCCGGGAAACCAAAATCCTGGTTTCTAAACTCTCCGGCTTCCGCCACCATATTCTTCTTCTTCAAAGAATCCATCCTTGTCTCTGTTATATCATCCGTAATTGGATCCTCTCATCAAGGATTTTGATGTGTGAAACTTGAGCAATCTCCCACCATCAGAGATCTTACTAGACAAAATTTAATTAGGTTACCAGCTAAATCAGTATTGGAGTTTAAATTAGGATTCAAAGAGATCTATAAGATTCTTAACTCTGTTGGAAGAATTACATACTTTTGGATTAAGAATTCTCTAAAACTCCATGTTATTGGATTAAGAATTTGTAAGAGTCGCTTTAACACTCCTGTTATTCGAATTAGAATTGAAAGTCATTGATTTGTTGTTTTTAGAGATATGGGGAGACTTTTTATGAAAATAGGCATGGTTGAAATCTCTCCTGAAGAGGTGATATTTTGGGAGACTTGAAAATTTGAAAAAAACTTGGCAAACATGAGAGTCAAGATAACAATGCTTCCCTATTAACTGAATTTTAGGGGATTAATATTCGACCCAACTATCATTTTTTTTTGTCATGGATATCCAACGAACAAGTGTCATTGTGGCATGCTTATCCAACCTAGTTGTCTTTGGATTATCCAACCTAGTTATCATCGTAAATCTTATTCAACCTCTTAAGAGGTAATCCTCCTTTATTTCAAATGGATGAAGAAATTATCATGGATCCAAATGGAGCCTCCGTCTACAAGAGAATGCCGTGAATGATGAGTATATTCCACCATGCAACAAATGATTTTGAAGATAGTAATTAGATGTGAGGAGATATGTGCAAATCGTTTTATTTTTATTTTTAATTAGATGTGAGGAGATATATGCAAAATTTAATTAGGTTACAAGCTAAATCAGTATTGGAGTTTAAATTAGGATTCAAAGAGATCTATAAGATTCTCCAACTCAAGTGGCTTATGTTCCTGGAAGGCATATTAGAGATCAATGAGTACAAGAGTTGTTAGAATCGATAAGTTATTTTGGAATGCGTCAGAGGTGTACACTTGGTGGTGGCAATGGATGGAGAAAGCATTATCATATGATTCTCCATCCATTGCCACTACCAAGGTGTTCATCCTTTATTTTTATTTTTTTTTGAATAGGCCTTCTCGGACGAAGCAGCATCTGGCAGGATGGTATGTATATGCATAACTTTAAACTGGTAATTTTGTTGAAACTTTGAGCATTTAAAACTTGAAGCTCATTAAAATGCATTGTGCCCTGACTATTATGTGTGGAATCTTGTTTGTGGGTTATTGCATCATTTGTGGTCGATCCCGTCTCTTGCTTGATCTGTAAGATGGTGTTAAGCTATGTTATAATAGTAGTTCCGCATTTTGTTGTTTCCTTGAACAATGAAGTGGTGAGGTAATTTCAATTAAGGTCGGGATGCAGACTTCAGTGAACATATTTGAACCCAATAATTTGTTAAGTTGAGCTTTTAGTCTTTGAAAATATGAATATAACTAATTTGATGACTTTCTGACAGTTCAGTTTTGGTATACCTTGCAAACTACGTGGCCTAGAATTAACTGAGTCGGTATCTGTTCATTTTTTTAATTTTTTATGTTTAATGTAGCGATGAGTTTATGCTTGCAAAGACGGATAAACCTACACTAGGTGAAACTTTTTTGGAATTTTACTCTGCTGGATCCTCTTACCTGCATAATATATATTGAACAACTGTGCCTGCATCTCTAAGCTTAACTGTGCATGTATCATGTTGCATCATTTTCTAATAGATGTAATGTATCCTGTCATTATCCAGTAAAGACCTTGAAGAAGGTCGACAGGCTTTTAAAGGATCGCTGGGTATAACCCTCTATTTCAATGGATAGGATTGCTTGTTGACTACTTATCAATGGATAGGAAGCAGGATTACTTGCTGACTACTTATCAACATGCCTAACTGGAAGCATTTTCATCAATTTTCGCTTACTTATGGCCTGAATTTGCGTACCTATTATGATGTGTTTTCTGCCTGACTTGGCACCTGAATTTGGTTCGGGTATGATTGTTTCAAATTTTTGCTATGTCTGCCTTTGATTCAAATTGCACCTAGTGTTTAACTTTAGGGGCTAAGGTAATCAGGTATAAAACCTGTTAGATGTTTAGTTCCTAACAACTATGGATATTGGGGCATATTGGTCGTCAGAGTGTTCACAGGACTGATAAGTAATCTGTCGATCCCATAGATCTAATCTCAAATTTGGGTAACGCGATCTTCATTGGTAGTTGATCTTCGCACCACCACCGCTGCCAGTGTACATGTCACTGGGTATTGTTTAGTCCTATTGTTAAACAAGTATGCAAAAATGACAGCATTTAGCCTTCTGATTGAAGTTTGTTTCACCTGACAGAATGGTTTTTGATGCAGTGAACCCATTCTATCTCAAAAGTGAAGCAGAGAATTATTCAATTTACCCATTATTGTAGCATTTTGATGAAGGGATTGATGTAGCATTCGACATATGACTTACAGGTGTTAAAGTTCTTTGCCATTGGCTGCAGATGTGTCAAGTCATTGAGACTGAGTGCAGCAGAACGTGTTTCGATTAGACTTGATGAAATTGGAGTTACCCTCTTTATATTGTGATGGTACCGCTAGAGGTAATTCTGGTTATGGATTTGTTTCATTGCTGTCATCAAAGCATTAGAATGGGCAATATCTATTGGGATGCTCAAGTTCTTCTGCTATCAGATTTGAAAGCACCTGCCAGTGCTTTTATGTCAGGGAAGTTGCCTTGGATAGTTCAGGCTAGACGGTCAAAAATCTGTTGTATGATGCAACTCTTGCATTTTCGTGGGTTTATGCTGAACCCTGAAACTTTAAAATCTCAACACTTCAGCTTGGCATTCAACTTATTCTCTTTTAAGTTTCATTAGCCAGTTCAGAAACTTATTGGAAAATTCACAATAAAATTATTATTATCATTATATATATTGTTCATATTTTCTTTACCATTGTTTCCCAAAGAGAGCAAACAACAAAGCTTAATTGTAGCTCCAGATTCAAAGGGTACAAATCATCAAAACAAACAAATTAAATTTTGAAGGGGAGATTAAAATTACATTACATACCCTCCATATTTTAAAATACAAAGTAAAGAAAAAAGAAAAAAGGAGTCCAGGTTTTATAAGTTTAGAGCTTAATTTGTTAAACCAGCTGCTAATTTTGCTCTCAGATCTTTTCTAAGGATCTTGCCAGATGGTGCCTTTGGAATTGTCTCAGGGAAGAAAACTTTGTGTATTCTCTTGTAAAACACCACCTACACTCAAGATGTAAAGGGAGTGTAAGAATAAATCGAAATATAGAAATTTCTAAAATTACTACTAGTAAAGACTAAAAATTACTATGTGGTAGTTGAAATTTTTACCTGGTCAGAAATGTACTTCTTGATTTCTTGCTCTGTGATTTGAGAACCATTTGATCTAATCACAAATGCAACTGGAACTTCACCAGCTGCCTCATCTTTCATTCTGAATTTTGACATAAACATGACCGGAATCAGTTTCTGACATACTGATTATCTGATTTTTGAAAAAAGAATGAGATAAATACTCACGAAACAACTGCTGCATCATTTATGTTGGGGTGTGCAATAAGCATTGCTTCTAGTTCAGCAGGAGCAACCTGGAATCCTTTGTATTTGATCAATTCTTTAAGACGATCAACGATGAATATCTCTTCGTCGTGATCAATGTACCCGATGTCACCCGTGTGTAACCAACCTTCTTTGTCTATTGTAATTTTTGTTGCCTCTGGATCATTCAGATATCCTGATAATTGATAATCAAATAGCGTCGTTAAGTACAACAGATAGATTGATAAGGGATTACCCAACATTCTTCTTTATGAAAGACAATTTGCATTAAGAAATTCAAACTTCATAACTCTAAATCCAAATAAAAAGGAAAAATCAGACATTTACCATCAGCAGAAACGTTTCTAACAATGAGTATGTGCACTGATTATTTAAAAAAGTTGAAAAGTCAAAAATTAGGTGGGGAACCGAAAATACGTTTTGTTGTGCTTCTAAATTCTGAAAGCTACTTTTGCTTCAGGTTGCCAAATACGCAATTATCACCAATAAATTGGTAATTGCTAGTATTGTTGAAGGAATCTCTAGTGGCTAGTAGTGCTCATCATTATCGCAAAGAAATTGAGTAAAAAATAATGATAATGGCTGGTGGCCCTCCTAATTAGTGTGTTTTTTCTTAGTAGATTTTGATTGCTAAGAGCACTCAGTTTTAAGCCACCTACCCACCACCCATGATGCCAAGAAATTCAAGAACAAAAATATCAAAAAGCATGATCCTGTGTTTCAGGAAGATATGACGTACCTTTCATAATTTGATCACCTCTGATGCAAATTTCACCGCTTTGGTGGCGGGGAAGAGATAAACCGGTCTCAGGATCGACAATCTTCATCTCGGCATTTCTCACTACGGTTCCACATGATCCCGATTTTACTTCCGAAGGCTCTTTTGCGAATGCCAAACACATTGATAGAACTGGTCCAGCTTCAGTCATCCCATATCCCTGTTTCATTCATACAAATGAGTAATTCGGTGAATTATTCGTCCAAAAAAACACGTACCATACGCATACGTTTCCAAAAAAGAACTCGATTCGCAAACTATACGGCTTTCGGGAATTATCTCAGGAGATTACGTTTGAAGAATTTTATCCCCAAAAGTAAGGGCAATTATGTTCGTACCTACCAAAATTCCTTAACGGAGAGGGACATGCATTTTGGTATGTTTGTTTTAAAAGGGTAACATTTTTATCATTTAATGTTACTATCTCATGTGTATTGTCATCTCAATGTATTGAATTAAGAACTGTATTGATTATGGTTATTAATTAGGTCAACTGTATGTTTGATGACATCTATGTTTAAGATTGAGTTAGAAAGGAAACCGATCCTAAAATTAATGTGAAAGATATTTCCAAGTTTCAAAAGAAAAAACTAATTAATTCTCTTGATTAATTATTACTCCAAAACAGTAAATTAATTAAGAGGGTGAAATGAATATATCCATACCTGGCCAAGCTTGGCATTTGGAAGTTTTGCTCTGACAGTATCCTCAAGTTCTTTACCCATGGGAGCCGCACCGGACATGACCGTACGTATCGAGGAAAGATCGTAATTATCGACGACCGGGCTCTTAGCAATGGCCAGAACAATTGGAGGCACAAACGGAGCAATTGAAACCTTATACTTCTGTGTCAATTCCATTAATGAAATAATCTCAAATTTCTGCATGATGAGAATCGCTGCACCGGCTCGCAACCCGCATAAAAGTACCGAGTTGAGTGAATATATGTGAAACAATGGCAGTACACATACTATGACGTCTTCACTGTGGAAGTACAAATTCGGGTTTTCGCCATCAACTTGTTGAGCAACACTTGTAATCAGACTCTTATGTGTCAACATGACTCCTTTAGGTAAACCGGTGGTACCGGATGAATACGGCAGAGCAACGACATCGTCCGAGTTGATTTCGACTTCTGGTAACTCGGTTTCATCGTACTGAGTCAACTCAGAGAAATGTAAGCAACCTTCTGGTGGCGTGTCAATACACATAACTTGAATACCATTATTACTAGCATCAATATCGACTTCTCCGTCTTCGTTTTTACTGTTTGCCATTAAATCTTTGAGTTTATCAACATAACAGGCTTGTGTGATGATCAGTTTCGTTTTCGATGCTTTCGCTTGTTTCGCAATCTCGTTTGCAGTATAAAACGGGTTCGCAGTAGTAGTAGTTGCACCACGATAAGAAGCCCCCAAGAAAGCGAAAACGAATTCAGTACAATTCTGCAACAAAAGCATAATAACATCACCTTGTTTGATCCCAACTTTGTGATGAAGACCCGCCGCAACTTTTCGGGAAATACGTTCAACATCAAGATAGGAATGAATTTCACCAGTAGAACCATTTATGAGACAAGGCCGGTCGCCGAATTTCGATATGTTCTCGAAACAATAAGAATGTAACGGTAAATGATTTGGGATGTAAATATCTGGTAACTTTGATTTGTAAATAATCTCAACCTCATCATTTTGTGGTTTCTTATTCTCTAATATGATCTCTTTCATTTGTTCCTGGATCTTCTTTTTTGTTTCAGTAATTGTCTCCATTAATGAGATAAGATGAGAAAAGTGAAAAGAAAGATTAGTTTGATAGAAAGTAGAAATAGGAGACTTGTTGGTTTTGGGTTTGGGTTAGGTGGAGAAGATGAATGTGAGTTTAAATATATACTCGATTGGATCAGGGGAGTGGAGAAGACAAGGTCAAAATGGGAAGATCATGGAAAATGTTTCCTTTTGACTTTTCCAACACGAGTCAGTTGTTTCCTGCTATTGCAATTTAGTCTTACGGTCTTACCTAACAAAATATGACTGGTTGCAACCGGTAATTCACCTACCAAAGACCGATGTTTACCTACTACACACAGCCGTCTTACCTAACAAATTGACCGGTTGAGCCGGTTATTCAACTGACCCACCTTTACCTACTACCACCAGCCCACCGTGACCGGGGTGGTTCGTGGATGTCACAAAGTGAATAGGTGTGGATGGATGTTGATGTTTTTCGGATGAGTGTATGTACCTCACCCCTCCTTTAGATTTGTGTAGTTGGTAAAAAGAGGTTATTAATAAAGTGGAAAGCGCAAATGATAATTTTTTTGGACTCCTGATGTCGCGGTAGTACAGTGGTAAAATTACTGGACGAAGATATTGATACCAATAACTTAAGCTCGAAACTCGTTAGACTTTTCATCATCCAAAGTTTGGAATTCGTTGGATTTTTACCAATAGAAAACATGCACAGGGACAATTTTGAATTTTGACGTTAGCCTAATGTCCGTTATCTCCGTTTCTTCTTGGCGGGTAAAATACTAGGGATCCACTTTACACATTCCCAATGCCAATGGTAGAGCCGTTGTGTAACTGTCATTCAGTTTAAAAGTGATATGATTATGAAAAATGAACCTTGAGATATATCCCGAGTGAAGAGAATGGGACTCACTTTGCACATTCCCCATGGTAGAGCCGTTGTATAATTGTCCTTCCATTTCCTATTCGGGATATTTCACAGGATTATACATAAAATAGACCGTGTTTAGTCTCAACCATATCCCGATTAAAAGAGAGAATGGGACCCACTTTACACATTCCAAATATTGATGATAGAGCTGCCGTGTGCCCTTTCATTTCCTCTTCGAGATATTTCACAGGATTAAACACGACACATGTAAAATAAAGACCGATTGAAAAAATTCCTTACTCTCGAATACAATCCAACTGAGAGAATGTGACCCACTTTGCATATTCGCAATCCCGATAGTAATTGCCAAGACTCACCAATAAGGTAACTCTACTGTGTGTTTTTTGGATCAAATCCGATGACAATTCTCCACTCATGTCCTTCCAAAGCTGAATTGCTCGTGCACTTCTGCCAGAGCAGAATCACGTGTGTACTTGGTGTATAACCTCAACAGTATCTTCCATCAGAACCTCAAATCGGCAACGAATATGTCCTGTTTCACAGAATTAAACACGACATATATAAAATAAAGACTGATCGGAAAAAGAAATTAATCTCGAACAGCATCCAACTGGGAGAGAATGGGACCCATTTTACACGTTCACAATCCCGATGTTAGAGCCACTGTGTGACTCCCCTTCAATTTTCTCTTCGAAATATTTCATAGGATTAAACACTACATACGTATAATAAAGACTGATTGAAAAAAAGATCTTCAATGTCGGATAATATCCAACTGAGAGAGAATGGGACCCACTTTGCACATTCCCAATTCCGATGATAGAGCCGCTGCGTAACAGCCTTTCCATTTTATTTCCGGGATATTTTACAGGATTAAACACGGTATATGTAAATTAAAGACTGATTAAAATAGTCCATAATCTCTAACCATATCCCAAAAATGAGAGAGAGCATTTGGACCCACTTTGCACATTCTCAATCCGGATTGTAGAGCCGCCGTGTAACTGGCTTTCCATTCCCTCTTCGGGATTTTTTACGGGATTAAACACTGTTGATGCAGACACAAGACTGATTGAATAATTCTCCCCTTAGCGGAGGTTCGTCGAAAAAAAAATAAAAAATAAAATAAAATAATTACATGTGTTTGTTTTCTTTGGAAATTTTCAACAGCAGATGATTCACAATGATTGTATTATAACATGAAAAGATAAACACATAGTTAGACTAATCTCTTTAAAATTTTCCATGAAAAAATTATCATGGAGAGTTATTGTACAAATTAGTCGGTAGCAGTAGAATATTCAAAACAATTACTGTACAAAGCAGCTTTAAATGTAGTTTGTTCTCCATAAAATTGATCCCTTGCAGTAGTACTCACAACGTTGCATTTTGATGTTCCCATTCTCAGAGCACTTTTTCTGACACTACAAAAACTTTACAACAAACTTCAGTCACACTTCGATTGTATTCACTGCCTGTAAAGAATAGAAGAATTAGTTGCCCGACACTTTTTAATGCTAACTATCAAGTAATCAGAAAGAAAGATGAAGAGGAAAAATCAATGAAGAGGAAAATCAACAAATCAGTTAAGGAATGAGTACACAGTTGTCGTGACTGAAACCTACACCATTAAGGATAGATACACATTAAATGTCAGCGCATATCAAGACACACAGACATTACAGGACAGAGGCAAGAAAATTCATTGCTGTCACTTTTTGATCCTTTTGTTAATGTTGTGATAATATCTATTGGGCAATCTAGTAATATCATATTTAAGCCTTTGGGAAGCTATTGGGAAGGAAAACAGAATTACCTAAGCATCAACATTTGTGTAACTAACGACACCACGAGAACCTACTAACAAAGTCGTGTAATGTGTCATGTGATACTAATTTCAAGTTAATAATCATCAAGAAACCTTAAGGATGCACTGTTCATCTTCTAATAGTTCATTTAACATTATTGTTTAGGGAAACAAAAAATCTAGAGTAAAACATATAGTTAAGACCGAATGAAGAGGAAGCCTAACATTGAAACACCAAAACAAAACCAAAACCTTAATATTAAGACCCTTCACATATCCAGTTATAAATCCCAACATAATTAAACCCGTAATCAGGATCATTAGAAACAGAAAAAGAGGAATCATACTATTTATGAACATAAATTGATAATGGTGAACTTTTTACTACTCTACGAATATTCGGTGATGCAGCAAATGAGTTATTGTTCTTGTGTTTCGAAATATTCATTACCTTAAGAGTTCATAGTACACTGATCTATCATTCTATCTACATAAGAAACCAAATGACCTTAATTTTCCAGTTTGTACCTTGCCATCAAAAAATCTAAAGTTCCGGCCAAAGAGTTTGAATGCTTATATAATCCTGCACAGGCACCAAAAACACTCCCATGACATTATCCTACACCCAAAAAGACTCTCATAAAACACTAATTCCTAATTGATAGCAAAACCAAGTATGAACTCATAAAATAAGAGGAGATAACCTTCAAAGTTGCACGGACAGCTCCAACAAAACTATCCAATCCAACACCTCAAAGCTTTTCAGAAACATGATCCCATGTGCAAAAATCATTAGATAGAGCAATCAGAGGGATTCAGTTTTTTCAAGATTTAACGATTTGGATTATCTTTCACCACTAAATAGAAAGGAAAGAGATGATTCAATTAGGACTTAACCTATTAACTATTGCAACAACTGTGAACAAAATCTGCATCACGAAAAGTTTGTCGCACGACTGTACAACCCTAAACCCCTAGGCAATGGATATCGGTGCACGTATCTCTTGCTACATATAGTATTTGGATGGACAATAAGCATAATTCTATTACAGTTTTAGATTAACAAATGCATTCTGCTGACCATTCGGATGGAAAAACAAATTCGTGTCTTTTCACTTTGCTTCTCTAATGTTGATTGCCTCAATTAGTATGCTATTGATATGTAAATGCGTTTTTATAACCAAAAACATGTACAAAACGGAATTTATCCAAAGTTGAGTAGTCTTCCGTGTGCAGATGAGTGATATATGGTGTCCTAGAGTTAGGGGTTTGAATGGCTTGATTCGAAAGCTGAATTAGATAACATCAGCACACCTCATTCATTTCTTTCTTGAAAAGGAAATTTACTTCAAAACTTATCAAGAAGTAAGGTCTACGACAGTGCTAGTCTTGGCAACTACGTCTAACAACTTCTAATCGTTCACAGTACTTATAGGTTGTCTGGATAAGACTTGCACTCATCCAAAATTTCTTATCTCCTCCTACCATTATTCAATATATTGCTTTCAAATTTCCCCTCCAAATATTGCTTTCCCCAATTCCCTTGTATTGCACCATCATACCGCAACCCCATTGCCAACTACTGTTTTAATGAAGTAGGTCCATAGCTATATGCAAATAGGAACTTTACTGTTTAGATCGCAAGCACCACCATATGCTTCTTGACATTATCCATAGAAAAAACACAAACTTATTGGTTTAACTAAAAATCATAAAGGTCCAAGGTTTTGCGAAGTAGGAGTAGATTCGAGTGAAAAAGTTAACAAACTTGGTGTTCAGGGGGACGGTAAAAAACAGCTATAACATTATTGGTAGGACGAATAAGTTGGGCCAAGACTACAATGTTTCTTAAGTTGTTCAGTAAAGAAAGGATCTAGAGACTTATTAGTGAACGCCGTTTTCAAATGCATATATTCTCCCATGTTAAACCAACATGCCGAAATGAAAGCACTCAAATTTTTGAACTGAACAAATATTGCTGGAAATAAACTAACTGTACTGCAATGAAGCCAAGCCGCAATGAGATACCTTTTGCTCAATACCTATAACCTAAAGTTATTGTCAAAACCTTATCAGTACCAAAAGCTAAATTCAATACTTAAACCGAAGATTCACATGTGTAGGCTTCGTGGGATGAATTATTCTACCCTCATGTCGGAAATAGCTACCTAGGCAAAACACCTCCTGGCCGCAATCCTAAGCCAGTGGTCCTTGTAATTTGCATAAATATTTCCCACATTGTACATTTCAGTGATCTCTAGCATTATATTTTGAAACATTACGAATACAGTTATGTGTTATATACCTGCACCTCCATGCCAGGAGAGGAGAATTCCACGACCATGACGCCCTTTTCGTTGATTCTGCATCCTCAAAATGAAGAAGACATTTCTGCACTATTGTTTTCTATATTGACCATACTCTACTGCGTTATCTCCAAAATTATAGATACCCTTTCTCCTCTTAAGATAATTTCTTCTTAGTTCTCATCACCTTTACAAGAAAATCAAAATCAAAATCAAAATTAAAATCCCTCTTTAAATGAGCAGAATTACAAAGATAAAATCAATAAAATCGGAATTCAAGTCTTTCTTACCAGGTGTAATGGCTGATCTGGTTTTCTAATCTGAATTGGTCCTTCCATTCTTCTCATCATCAGAATTAAACCTGACCCTAATTTACCACCACCACCACCATTGACATTTTGATCATCACCACTGCTTCCTTGAAAAACCCCCGGAAATTTGCTAAAACCCCACCACCACCATTACTTAGATTTTCTATCTTTCTCTAAGGATATTCCCAATTATATTTAACCCTAGTTCATCCATTAAAGACCAATAGTGAGGCTTCTCCATTTATTAACTCTTTTCACATTTGCATTTTAGAGATTCGATGAAGAATTGAATTGGATTTTAGTAAAGATAAACTTACAGTTAATCGTCGATTTTGCTTCCACCATTGTTTGAATGCATCCTAAAGAGAAGGCGAGTAAATCAGAACTCCAAAAGGAAGTGGTTTTTCTATTTTTCTTTTGTGGATTTTAATAAAGTGCCACACTTTCAATTTCGTGTTTAAGAAAGTGCCACCGTTTTTTTTCAGAATTTATTTAGTGCCACACATTTGACCTTTTCCATCCAGTTTTTTTCCAAGCAAAAGTTTACATCCGTTAGTGCATAGGTGGCAGTAGTTCAGCTTAGAAAAAGACATTTACACCCTTGAAATATCTCACTACAGTTCATGTCTTCTTTGGGTCATTTCATCGAACAAATAGACCGCGTTGTGCTCATCCAGCAGCAACAACATCATTTGATTCATTTGCACTTCACAACAGATTCTAGTGTCAAAAGCGAAAACAAAGTGCATTTCCATTCACATAGATTTCTACAAGTACAAAGAAGCAATCACACTAACATAAAAAACGATGCGCCTAAACTTACATTTTCCTTATTATGTACTTAAAATCACCACTGAGCAGATTTCAGAACAAAAAAAGAAAACACAAAACTCAAAACATAGCTAGGATACTTGGCAGTATCATCCTCCACTATCTCTAGCACAACAACAACGAAGTAACTAGGATATTCAGTTTAGACCCTCAACCCCGGTGGTACTTGTTTCATGGCTTTCATTCTTCCTTCTTTCGGCACCAGCATCAGCAACCTTCCGCACCTCATCTGCTGAAATAAAAAACAAAATTACATTTAGAATTGATATAGAACATTGTACTTCACTCAAAAATTAGTTATCATAAAGTTGCTAATGCGACTGCAGCTTCTGCTGAATCAGTTACTTTATCCATATTCAGCTTCTGCTCATCTACTTGCAAATTCAGCTGTAACTCACGTCCCTTAGCAACAATCACTAGCACCATCTCATCTTGTATGATTCACCATTGCAACTGCATCTTCTCCAATCTCTAATTCAACTCAATCCTATAGCAACAACATTCATATCTGTTTGTCTTTCTCTGCAGCCATCACCTTCAGCTCAGCTCAACACATCAGCTCTCCACATTAACATAGCCTCAACATCAATTCCTATCAACTCAGACATCCTAAGATTATCAAGGTCAACAATATCATCCATTTAATTCTTCAATTCAAAATTAATACAATAATTACCTAAACTCTATAACTCATCACAGTAACAGAAATTCAATTCAATTGATTGAAGAAAATTACCTCAGACCCAAAATCTAACCTCTTACAATTAACCAATCTTCACTGCTAGCTCGGTTCGGCTTCAACCAACACCAAATAGCCATCCCAAATCCTTCCCTGAGTTCTTCTCATGAAACCCTATATTTTCACTGCAAACAGAGATTCAATCAATAAATCCTTCTCCCTTCCTCGTAACAGTAAAAACCCATTATCAATTGATCGATTTTGTGATCAATTTCTCACAAACCCAAAATTCTCTTCAGTCAAAATAGAACCCTCACCAATTCATAACTCCACAATTCCATCTCCTTCATCATTCATGCAGTTCACTAACTAATTCCCTTTATTCAAATCCAGAAACCTTAACTAAGTCTTTGATTTATTTTTCGCCTGAGTTTGAAATGAAACCATTAGTGAGAAAATCAAACCCTACTTTCAATTTCAAACTCAGAAAAAAATAATGAAAGAAAAATTTCAATCTCAATTTCAAATCCTGATGGAAACCCATTAGTCAGATATGATTAGAAAACAAAAAACCCATTAATCCGACCAAAATCAAAGCCTAATTTCAATTTTAACACAATCTGCAGACCCTAATGGGTTCGATCTACAGCAGCAACTCCATCCTCTTCATCTCGTGCTCAAACAATCACAACAGCATCACCGACAACCAACTCTTAACGTTTCTCTTAAGTTTCTGATATCATAATCACAAAATCTTCTCACGGAAACACGAGAAGAGAAGAACAGGGGAAAGAGGAAGAAGAAAGAACTAACGGGGAAAGATGGTGAACCCATGACTAGTATAATAGGATTTTCAAGGGTAAATATGTAAATCGCGACAGATTATTTTGACCGAGTCAGCGAAAAAGACCAAGTGTGTGGGTCCTGACGTAAAAACTAACGTTTGTGGCATTTAATAAATTCTGAAAAAAAACGGTGGCATTTTCTTGAATCGGGATTTGCAAGTGTGGCAGTTTGTTGAGTCAGCACGCCAGTTAACGGTTTGAAACGGAAAGTATAGGATCACTTCAGAGCCGAACTTTGCTTGTAAATTCGCGAATCATTCCATATCAAACGGACACGCAACTTTTCCCCGTCCAACTGAAACTCCGTCTTTCATTCGCGGCCTTTCTGGGTGTCCTGCATAATTTGCAGCGGATACGCAAATTTCGTCCAACTGAAACTCCATCTTACATTCACGGCTTTTTTGGGTGTCCTGCATAATTTGCGGTTTATATAGATACGTGAAATATTCGGACTCCCGTATCAAACAGATACGCGACCTTTCCCCGTCCAACTGAAACTCCGTCCTTCATTCGCGGTTTTTCTGAATTATTCAGATTTGGACTCTGGGTGTCCCGCATAATTTGCGGTTTATACAGAGACTTGAATTAATTGGATTCTGTATCAAACGGATACGTTACTTTTCCACGTCCAACTGAAAATTCGTCCTTCACTCGCGCTTTTTCTGAATTATTCAGATTCGGACAGTTAATACAGACACTAACTAAATATACGGAGACGTGAATTATTCGGATTCAGACAGTTAATACGGACACTAACTAAGTGGAAATTACAGATATAATGGGATCGATCACACGACCACCAGTGTGATGAACCATGTACTGCACCACTAGGCTGAGTGCTCCATTGTTGTTGAAATTAAAGATATTCTGTATATATTGACGAAATATGACTTAAAATCATTACTTTTTTCGTATAATACATACTGAATTTTACATGCCAAATTGATATCTTTAAGATGAATTATACACGTACATATGGTTCCGTGTTACTGCCAAATCACAAACCGTCGACCGAATTTAATTTTTACGAATCCATATAATACTCGTATGTTTGCCGTTTCGCATGTTTCCCAAATGACCCTCGACACCCTAATCCATATCCACTTCGCCAATCACATCATCTCCCCCGATGCAATTCTGACCCGAAAACTGCTACTCATATTAGACTCCGCTTTCATGTTGCTAAAGATTCTAGAAATACCAATCCAAATGTAATTGATGAATCTCTGGGTATGACATACCTTTATGTAACAGCTCTTTAATAGATTAATAAACTTGATGCTTCAAAAAAAAAATTATAGTTTATGCCCAAGTTGCAACAAATCCATGGACAACTTCGGGGATCACGCGCATCACTGTGCTAAGGATATAGGCCCTAAGTTTCGACATGATGTTATTCGTGACATAATAGCTGACATTTTTTACAAAGCTGGTGTACCTGCGCGTAAGGAAGTTCCTCTTGGTTTTCCGAAGGATGATGACAAAGAATTGAAACCTTCTAATATTCTTGTGCTCAACTGGAAAAATGGACAAGATGTTTGTATGGATGTCACAGGTGTCTCACCCTTCACTGGTGAAAGCATTCGCTCTTTTGTCCCTTGGAAAGCCTTATCTAGTACGGTTTCTAAAAAACACACTAAATACTTGGACAAATGTGTTTCACATGGTCATAGTTTGGGAGCCCTAGATTTCTCTACCTTGGGAGAACTCGGCGAAGATACTTTATGTTTTTTCAAGCGTCTGAAGAATTGTATAGTTAGCAATGACGCTAGTAGGGGTTTTGGTAGTTTTATTTTTTCATAGACTAGGTATTGCTATTCAAAAAGGTGTTGTAGCCCAGCTTGTTGTTAGGTTACCAGCCAAAAGATTTGTGTAATTTTTGAAGGAAATAAAATTGCTATAGAAAATGTAAAAGAGAGTAAAAAAATGAAGAAAAATTTCCTTTATTTATCTGATGCTAAAAAAAAAGATTTAAAATTAGAATTATTTTTTATTTTCCCACGCGAGGGCAGGTGCCAATTCAGAAATTCAATATTCGGGTTTGTGTTGTTTTATGTGAATTCGTACCAGGAACAAACACTAGCAAAATAAGCATCCACGCTTAGCAATCGTGCTTGCACTCGTGCTTAAGCCAAACACTACCATTGTTGGACTTACTTATTTTGTTGGACTAGCAAAACACTACCATTGTTGGACTTATTTATTTTGTTTGTATACTGGGATTAAGCCAAAAATCTAGAAGAATTTTTTGGGGACCATGAAAATTTTGAAGGGGACCACCATTTTATTTTTGGCAAGTTATTATGAAGGAAAGTTCAATACCCCTTATCCACATATTTTAGTCAATGACAAAAATACTTTTATATTATTTTGATTATTATTTTCCTTACGATTTACATTAATCTTCATTTACACTAATTTTTCTTTATTCTATTTTTTTTATTTTTTCTTAAACTTTTTTGTCGGTGTTTTCGAAAAAATAAATAAATATTAATTAGAAAAAATTAAAATGAAAATTATCATAAAAATCAAATTATGAATATAATTAAAAAATAAAAATAAAAACGAAAAGACAAAGACAAAGTATAAGAATTAAAATAAAAAAATAAAATATGATGCCCCCGGTGGCTCTATATTAAAAAGTCAAAAAATTAAAAACTAAATAAGAGATGATTTAATCATTTAAGCTTACTAGGACATTCCTTATCCATAGACAGTGGCTGGCCTAATAACTTAATGATCCCCCGATAAAAATCTTGGTCCAAAAAAATCATTCAAACTTTACACACTGTTTTTTAGCCCATTGAAAACTAGTTCTCGAAAAATGAATTTTTAGCTTTAGGCAAGAGCATGGAAAAGCTGAGTAATAGATCAAGTTAAAAGTTCTTTGACCGTGGTGGTCGAATGTGAAGGACAGATTTGGTAATGAATGGGGTGAAAGCTTGTGTGTGTTAATTAGATTAATTTGTTCTGGTTGTCTACCTCGCACAATATACTTAGTTACAGTCCTAGTTAGTGAGTTTACTAGCGAAATTGCTGTGTGTACCAAGGATTTCTTCCTAGATTTATTCTGCATGAGATAAATAATGGGACACACAGGTGTGGCATTTATTTTAGTTTTCGAGGGGTTCAAAATTTTTTTTTTTTTTATTGGTCAATCAACAAATTTCAATTCATTCAAATCAAAATGGTGATTACATGTTCCCTTACAAGATCAACAAAAACATCAAAATACATAAAAAAAATATCAAGATAATCAAAACCCTAATACAATTAAGGATATCAACTACAAGTAGCGCGCGAAGAGAAAGAGCAATAAACCGCAGACATACCAAATTTTTGATTATGTATAAGGGAGAGATGATGGTATATTCCGGAAATAATTCCGACCATTTGATTTGATTGTATTCATCCTTGATAAGAGATGCTCCTGGAAGGAAGGAGTATTTTGCCCATAAACTTGTAGATCGAATCATTGATGTTTTTGAATCAAGAGTAGCAAGCCACGAACCAGCCATCAAAGATCGAAGAACTCGCCCCACAACGACGCAGAAAAATCGCCCCGAAACGGCGAAGAAACATGTCAAAAGACACAAAAAATAATGTAAAAACATCTTATTCAATAAGTATTAACAAAAACTAGAAAAGAAAATGAAATCCTTGCTCAGATTTGGTCCAAAAGGACCAAATCTGAGCAAGAAAGATGAAAAGACTCTTGAGATTTTTCAGAAGAGAAAGAGAAGAGAAAGAGAAGTAAATTCCCAAAAAAAAAGTCTTCTGTTCTGATGGGAGGTTATTGTCTCATTGTAATTTCTCTTTTAAGGCTTTCCTTCGACTGATGCGGATGGGGTTCCCTCGTAGTGAAAGAAGTAATCAAAGGAAGCCCCGAGTCGACTTCGTTCTTGCGTTTCTTGTAATCATCTTCGCGTCTTCTTGTTTATATATATATATATTTTTTTTTTTTTTTTGCTTTTTATCCCTTTTTATCCACAAAAAATAAATAAAAATACGTACTTTGTTGTCTACGTCGGGACCGGCCCTATATTATGGACTGATGACGAAAGATCAGCATCCTTAGAACGTCATCATCACTTTCTTCCAAAATCAACTTCGTCATATTTCTCAACTTTGGCAAATTCTTTAAAATTGTTTCCCTCATGCAGTGGATATATGAGGAACGAAATGGTTGAAGAGACACTTTCTCACCAACTATTTCTTCACTTACTTAACATGACACGTGTGTTGTGACTTGTCATATAATATTGCGCGTGAATATTGGAACCCGATCAGCGGGTGACTAGTGGAGTTGAAACGAGGGCGGGGTCGTAGTCAATTATGGTTGGACCTATTCTTTCTTCTTCTTTTTTTTTGTCAAAAATGGACGAAATTACCCTCACAACAACCATAGTTGGTGATGATTGATAGCAATCTTTTGTTGATTAGTTCTGTTCATTGATTTTTTTTTTTAAATCAGATATGTTGTAGTAATACGTCAAAGGAGCACTGTCTATTCAAAAATTATTAACGCACAGAGCAAAAATATAAAAAAAGAGGAAACCCGGCTCTCACGGCTCTCTTTGTGGTGATCCACGTGTTGATGTGAGAGTCCGGTTTCTGCTCTGTTTTTTTGTTCGGTACGTTTAGAAAGACTGCTGTCTATTTGAGAGAGTCTCGGACCAAAAAATTATTACAAAGGTAACATAGTGCGGGACACTTGAAGAAGTTCCCGGTGGATCGTAGTGTTATCTTTATATTGGAAAAAGAGTGGCAATTTATTGGTTTTTTCTTTCTTTCTCTAACTCGGTTGATTCGTCTGAATTTTATTTATCTGATCTATTATATGTGACTGAAAAATTCTTACATAAAGGAAGGTCATAGTCAACGGCGGAGCTATCCTGAGGGTCTGCAGTTATCTAGCTTCCAAGCTTAATTTTAGGAAAAATTAGGCGCAGACCCAAAAAAAATAATATTTTCATTGTGAGACCCACAATTAAATTTAGGTACGAGACACCCGTAATTATATGAAATTATTAAAAATGTCTGCATGATGGATTATGCATCCGCATGAAGGGTTATACATCAGGGGTACAATTGGCAATGCAACTTGGATATAACATATCTAAAAATCCACGCCTTGGAATTTTACAAATTTTATATCGCTGGAAATCTTTTTAAGAGAGCTACGCAACGAGTACAAACAAGAATATCAAATTTTTGTTTTTCACGAAAAAATCGGAGGTGATCATCATTTTAGGCAAAATTTTCGAAAACTTGATACATAACCATTATGCAGCCACCAAAAAAGATGCATAACACATTCTGCAGACGCATTATGCAACCATTTTCTCCACTGCATAACAAAGTTATACATCTATAACTTGTTATGTAGCCATTGTATTAGTGCGTAACTACATAAAAAATTGATGCATAATGCATTATGCATCTATTTTCTCGATGCATAAAAGATTGTGCAACAATTTTCTCGATGCATTATGCAGCCATATTTTCGGATGCATAATAGGTTATGCATCCATTTTCACGACTGCATAACATGCTATGCAGATATTATTGTAGGTGCATGACAAGTTATGCAATCTTTTTTATTGCTAGTTTCGATACTAACAAATAAGCTGATGCAAAATATGTTATGCGACCATTTTCTGGACTGCATAACAAGTTATGCAACATTTTTGTAGATGCATAATAGGTTATGCATCCATTTTCACAACTGCATAACAGGTTATTCCCTGACCTTCTCATGTGAATTAATATCCCTTGCCGATAAACTGAAACACCACTTGATTAAAAACCATATTACAGTCGCAACACTTGCAACACTTGAGGTCAATATAGCCATCTAAAATATTATTTTTAGCAGCTTCCTGTAATTAAAATAGCTTTATCTCCCATCTGTATAAATTTACTTCGGTGAATAAGTTTTCCATCTAAAACTCGATACTTGTGTTGCCAGATTGATGTATAGAAAAACAAGTATGGGTAATCTTCTGAAGTTGATTGTTGCATTTAAGCTTGTCTGTAGCTTTTAGGATTATCGGTGGTCCTCTGTTGCTTAACAAAGCCAATATAAAGAAGTAAGATATGTTGGAAAAAAATGGGTTTCACAAAGGATGAATGACACAGAGAAGAAGGTGTTGCACTCCAAAACTTTCAAGGCTTCTATAAATTTCTTTTAGACAAATATTTCTACCCTCCCAATAACAATTGGCGATTACAACAGGTATGCGAAATATTGCCTTCAGGATACAATGAAAGCCCTGCAACGAAAACTGAATTCAAGGTTTGTACCCCTTGATTCAATCAAGAACACACAAAGAGATTTCTGATTTCTGATGATGCTTTTTGAAATAGAGAAAACAGATTGATTTTTCTTATATGTTAAACGAAACTGGGAGAAGCTATTTATAAAGGGTTTTGCACCTGTTGGGAATAGGTTTTTTTTTTTATTCGCCAACAGGTTTCTATTCACGAACCGTCAGGTTCCTTCATCAACAGACATCAATGGTGTCTTTTGGATTCGAAATTTTCGAACAGGCTTTTATCGACCACAGCCTGGGGGGCGATGCCCCCCAGGACCCCCCTTTGGTTAGCGGCGTTGAAAATATTCCAACATTCTCCCCTTATTTTCAAAAACCATAAAACAAAGTTAAAACTTTTAAATCAGAGTGACTGCATCACCGAAGTGACTGCCTACGTACCCGAGTGGGATCAAGCCAACGTAGTTCAAGCACAATTGAGACTAAGCATCATCGTTGAAATCAACACATAAATGATAGGTATTTTTTTGGATTTGAACCTTCACTTAGTGTAAGAAACTCAAAGCCTTATCGAGGTTCTATGGTGAAACCAGTCTTGAACCAAGTACCCCTTATGATAAAACCGGAGTCTCCACACATATTGATTTCATAAAATCATGTGTTCTGTAGCCAAGCACGTTAATGGCCATGTGCTTATATCCTTGTTCATGAGTCTTCTTTAGAGAACGGTCTTCTTCTCTTAGGAAACGGCCTTATTTCCATACTCATATAGGTAAGTCTCGAAGGTGTTTCTGCGATACACCTTTTACTAATCATAGACTCATTAAGGATTTACATCCATCCTATTTTCTTGCAGAAACCAGCACTAATAAGAAATGGGAAGTTTTTATATTAGTGCTCCATAATCCACATCCATAACTTGTTGGTACCACATTGAACCTTGTTTATCCTTTTCAAAACATAGGTTGGGTTTCTGCTATGGGAGATCAAACTTCCTTCACAGACCTTAGTCCCATTTCTTTCCTTTTTATTGAAACCACTGAACTTGGTAGACTTTTCGTAAATGGGTCTGCCAAATTCCTCTTTGATTCAATAAAGTTAACCGTAACTACTCCCCTCTTGAGTAGTTGCCTAACCATGTAGTGTCTAAGACTTGCATGTCTAGACTTTCCATTATAAGTCTTATTAGAGACATTATAGATTGTAGCTTGATTATCACAATTAATCAAGACCGCCGGAGTTGGCTTCTTCCAAAAAGGAATTTCCATAAGTAGGTTTCTAAGCCAATCTGCCTCCTTACATGCATCAGTTAAAGCTATCAATTCTGAAACATTGTTGAATCAGAAATACAAGTCTGCTTCTTGGAACTCCAAGACACAGCAGCACCCCCTAATGTAAAAATCCATCCAGAAGTTGACTTGGAATTTGATTCTACATTGTTCCAGTTAGCATCGCTGTACCCCTCTAGTGCAGCGGGATAGCCTTGGTAATGCAAACCAAAATTTATTGTTCCTTTCAAGTAAGCCATAACTCTTGAAACTGCTTTCCAGTGTTCATATCCTGGATTACTTGAGAAACGACATAATATTCCCACGGCTTGGGCTATGTCCGGTCTTGTGCAATGCATAGCGTACATAAGACTCCCAATAACACTAGAATACTCAAGTTGAGCATGAGTACGGCCGGTGTTCTTCATTAACTTGATAGTATGGTCTAAAGGAGTAGGTGCTGGATTGTCATCAAAGTGACCATATTTCTTGAGAAATTTCTCAATATAATGAGATTGAGTTAAAACCAACTCATCTCCCTTTCTTAGGATCTTAATTCCCAAGATTACATCAGCCTCTCCTAAATCCTTCATATCAAAGTTAGAACTAAGAAACTTCTTTGTTTCTTCCACAACAGATATGTCAGACCCAAAGATTAACATATCATCAACATACAAACAGAGAATCACACAACCAGAACTATCATGCTTACTATAGATACATTTGTCTGCATCATTCACCACAAAACCATATGACAAAACTACTTTATCAAACTTCTCATGCCATTGCATAGGGGCGATGCCCCCCAGGACCCCCTTTGGTTAGCGGCGTTGAAAATATTCCAACAAGATAGCAATCATATTTCAGAATGCTGAAACATATAGGGTCGACGAAAAATGTGAAAAGTTAAAAGTAAGACGCTGGTGAGGAAAAAGATGAACCGTACTTGAAAAAAAAATGAAAAGTGAAAACCTGGAATTCATAAGAGGAAGAAAAATGGTTGATGAAGCAAAGCTGAAACTGGTTTTGGTTGAAGGACCCCCTGTGTGGATATGTACGCCAGTATGTGTATGGTAATTATGTACCTTCTACAAAGTTGACTTGTCATTAAAAGCACCATTCTAGTGGAGATTCGTATCAGATTTTCTTTTGTAAACCCAGTCAGAGGTCCAATGGCGGAGATATCATCCTTGGAAACAGCTGATGGTGTTTACGATGTCACTTGGTCTGAAGAGAATGAAAATCTTCTCGTCGCTGCAATCGCCGATAGTTCTGTGAAATTATACGATTTAGCTTTTCCACTAGCAGGTAATCCAATTCGAACAAATTTAAAAATCAAATCGAACAGTAGAGTGGAGAGGAAGAAGAAAAGGAATTGAAGAAGAACAACAAAAAAAAGACGGAAACCTAATTTTATAAACTATGGATTTGGAAGAAATTTTTCACCAAAATTGGATGCGCGCCTGAACTATTTTTTCGGTGGGTTTCACAGTGACCAAAGTCTTAATAATGGGTGTGTCTGTAGTTTGCACTTAATTTTACCCATGCAAGTTAAATGCATTCTAAGCCCATCTCGTCTCTCCTTCCAAGCCTATTTGTACACACTGTGTCTGACTAATTTCTCAAGTGAAAACTACAGTGAGATCCATTTTTCAGATTTCTTCCACTGAGAAATCCACGCCCAGAAATCTGAAGGCGCGTATCCATTTTTTAGAAAAAAATTGTCCGACCCAAAATTATTAAAATTAAGTTTTATCGGGTTTTTGTTTCTTTTAACGATGAAACCCTTTCCTTTGGGAAGAAAGAAACGAGATAATCAGAGGGTCGAACAAAAAGATCAGCAAATCGGAGATCGATTTTCAAAATCTGTTGCTCTTCTGGTTTCTTTTTCTATTTTCGTTCTCAAATATATTTGTGTGTTTGAATCTTAACTTTTTCTAGATCTGAATTAGGTATACGATCCAAACTATTCTCAGATCCTTTTGTTTGATGTAATTTCTATTGTTTGATTCATTAATTGTGTTTGTTGTTTCGGTTTGCATATCTCATACTATTCAATTGTACATACGACATTTCCCTATGGGTTCTTCACGCATGTGGTGTTTCATGGTAAGATAACAAAACACCGTAGCGAGTTTTCATCTTAACAGGAGACGAACAAAGCAAAAGTTTTAATCTTCTCACTGAATTGGTAGTTTCATTTGTTTTTCCAGGTGGCCTTACCCATTCCTAGATCTATCGACACCATGGGCACCTGTACGGTAAGTTAAATCTTAAGCTCTTCTATATATTCCGCTTTCACACTCGTCCACTCACGAGAACTTTATCTACAGGTACCTTTGCCTGGCTCTAATTTACTTCCCTTGTTACGTATTGTATGCTCTGATAGTAAAACTAAAGATTGGAGCATTCTCGAAGTGGTTCCCTCATGCGTTTGTGAGCATATATTAGTGACTTTCTTTCTGTTCATAGCTTGATCAACTATTTTGCATGGATTCGGATTAATCACTTCTGTTTATTTTTCTCAAATGGTACGAAGGTGTGGGAATACTGAAACCTGATGCATTTGCTCCTCCAAATCCATAAGCCTATTTGAGATAGTTGTAACTGTCACTTAAAACACTGCCACTTTTCGTAAATGCTAATGGTACTATTTTTTCTTGAAATTTAAACTCAAAACTCCAATCCAATGGCTAGTGAGTACACAATCCAGCCAAATTTAAATATAAACAATAATAAGAATGCGTTGTTGGTTGGGAAGCTACGGATGTATTGATGTCGGTGTTGGTCATAATGGTTGAATCATTTGTTATGCAGCTGTGAAAATGGATGCATAACCTGTTATGCATCTAGAAAAATTGTTGCATAACTTGTTATGCAGTCCAGAAAACGGTTGCATAACACGTTATGCAACAATTTTTTTGTTACTATTGAAACCAACAAATACAAAGACTGTATACTTGTCATGCACCTACAATAATATCTGCATAACATGTTATGCAGTAGTGAAAATAGATGCATAACCTGTTATGCATCCGAAAATATGGTGGCATAATGCATTATGCATCGAGAAAATTGTTGAACAATCTTTTATGCATCGATAAAATAGATGCATAATCTGACATGCATCCGTAAATATGGATGCATAATGCATCAATTTTTTTATTTACGCACTAAAATCAACCAAAACAATGGCTATATAACTTGTCATGGATGCATAACTTTGTTATGCAGATGCATAATTTGTTATCCAGTCGAGGCAATGGTTGCATAATTCGTTATGCGTCTGCAGAATGAGTTATGCATTTTTTTTGGTGGCTGCATAATGGTTATGTATCAAGTTTTTTCAAAAAAATTTCCTAAAATGATAATCACCTCCGATTTTTTGGTGAAAAACAAAAATTTGATATTGTTGTTTGTACTGATTGCGTACCTCTCTTAAAAAGATTTCCAACGATATAAAATTTGTAAAATTCCAAGGCGCGGTTTTTTAGATATGTTATATCCAAGTTGTGTTGCCAATTATACCCCTGAAAAATTAGGCTGCATAACGAGCTATGCTTTTTTCTTTAGAAAAGTTTCGCTCTTATCTAATCGGTACAAAAATTGTTGTCTTTTCTGATCATGCAGCACTTAGGTACTTGCTTACAAAGAAAAAGACGAAACCGAGGCTCATACGATGGATTTTGCTCTTGCAAGAATTTGATATAGAGATTAAAGACAAGAAAAGAATTGAGAACACCGTTGCGGGTCACTTGAGCCGTCTTGCTGTGGACAAGGAAGCTATCCCATTGCGTGAAAGTTTTCCGGATGAGCAACTATTCTCAATTGCCTTTGGAGAACCATGGTACACTGATATTGTTAATTACTTAGTGTTTAAACAAATCCCAAAGAACTTGTCTCGTGCTGAGAGGGACAAACTTATGAAGTTAAGAAACCAATACATATGGGATGATCCATACTTATGGAAACATTGTAGTGACCAAGTAATAAAAAGGTGCGTTCCCGAATCAGAATTTAATTATATCTTGTCTTTTTGCCACTCATATGCTTGTGGAGGACACTTTGGGAGCAAGAGAACCGCTCTCAAGGTACTAGAATGTGGTTTCTATTGGCCAACTTTGTTTACGGATGCGCATGCATTTTGTATCACATGTGATAGGTGCCAAAGAACACGCAATCTAGGTGCTCGAAATCAAATGCCACAAACTATTATTCAATTTGTTAAGGTTTTTGATGTATGGGGAATTGATTTTATGGGCCCTTTTGTCAATTCTAATGGGAATTATTATATCATGCTTGTTGTGGATTATGTCTCGAAATGGGGGGAAGCTAAGGCCACCCCAATTAATGATTCTACAGTTGTTTCAGATTTTGTGCAAGCGAATATATTTGGAAGGTTCGGAATTCCAAGGACTAGTATTCATAACGAGTTATGTATTGATTCTTAATAGTTTCATATAATTACGAGTGTCACGATACCTAAAATTAATCGTGGACCTGATAATAAAAATATTATTTTTTTGGAGCCTGCGCCTAATTTTCCCATGCCTCAAATACCTCCGAGCAAGATATTTGAGCCCATACTTGGAGTCAGATATCATAAAAATGAGAAAAAAACATAAAAAGGAAAAGGAAGGATCTAATATCGTGTCAGGCCAAGTCACCCAGGCAAACAAAATCGAAACTTTTGGTGTTACCTAGATTTGTCTATTCAATTTTTATCAAAATATGTTACTACAAGCAACTAAATTCTTCTGTGGTCTGTTTTATTAGAGTAATGCATCAAGACCATTCAAGCTCGTGTAAGTGACAACTTGGTGGAGCCTCATACGCTACCTTGTTGAGCCCATGGTTGTCGAGGCTTGAGGAAGTCAACCTTTGTGCCTGTCAGTGATCACCGTGAGGCTTGAGGGTACAACACCATGGGTTGTGACCAGAGAGATCCTGAGGCAGTGTCACAGGTGTGCCCGGGCAGGGCCTGGCTCTGTGCGGGGTCTTTTTCTTGGGCTACACACTTACCAACACCAAGACCAATCAAATTGGGTGGGACACTTTTTTAGGAACGATTTTTTGGGGACCATGGTTTTTTTGTGGGGACCATGATTTTATTTTGGGTAAGACATTGGAAGTAAATCTAGGTCATCCCTTATCTAGATATTTATACTAATACCTAAATTAGCCTCCTGATTAATTTTGGATAATGATTAGTTAGTGTAATGATTAGTAAAATGATTAAGTTAAAGATAATTAGTGAAATTAAAAAGTCAAATAGTTTTTTTTTTTAAAGAAGTAGAATTATTGAGAGAGTAAAGTTAGAGAAGATGAAGAAGGAAAACATGAAAAACGATGGATTTACCAACCACAACCGGAGGAAGAGTATTTGGATACCCAGGTATGCTTCAAACTTAGATAATGTTGGTAGAATTGCTCCAAATTTTCAAAAAACAGTAAATTTTTAGAGTAGATTTGGGCTTGTTCGGTTAGCTTATGTGAAGAACAGGTTACCAAACTCATCTGAAAGTGTAGTTCGGTTACTTTTTTCAAACACGCAGGTTACCGAACTCGCTCTTTAATGGAGGTTTTTAGTCGTTCGGTTAACAGACATGTTACCGAACTTTGTTTATAGGATTTACAGAGTAATGTTCGGTTGGTTCGCAAACTTTATCCCAACAACATATCTAACTGAACTCCACATGTATGCAATTAGTGAAGAGTTCGGTTTGTTAAGATTTTTTGCGAACAAACCGAACATAGTGGGACAAGTTCGGTTAAATTGAAACTCAACATAGTAGGCAAAATAGAGCACAGTTCGGTTACATTGGATTTTTTTTTCTTTTTGTAATATAGGTAGAGTTCGGTTACTAGATAGTTTTAGAAATTTTTGCTAACCAACCGAACAGAGTAGGCAAAGTTCGGTTACATCATAACTCAACATAGTGGGAAAAATAAAACAGTTCGGTTACATTAGCTTTTTTTTTTTTTTTTGTATTATGGGTGGAGTTCGGTTACTAACTAGTTTTAGAATTTTTTGGGGACCAACCTAACACAATATATTGGTTTTCAATGAGGAGTTCGGTTAAAACTATTTTTTGGGAACCAACCAAACTCAGAGTTCGGTTATGAAAAATTAAATTCTTGATAACCGAAGTGTTCTTCGTGTTCTTGGTTTTAGAATGTTCGGTTACAAAACTAGTTTTTTTAAAACTATTCCTAGCCGAACATTCCACTTTAACTTCCATTTAAACCATATTTTGATGATTTCTACTCAATTTTCTCAATCAAAGAACGAATTAAAAAGATTGATGAGTTTTCCAATCGAACGAGGAACGTTAAGGAAAGAGAGAAGAAGAAGAGAACATTTTTTTTTCTCTAGACTAAAAAGTTTCGATTCCCCTCCTGTTTTTGATTTTGATTTTGATTTTGGTTAATAAATTCATTTAGATTAGATGTATATGATTAGATTTATATAGTTATTAAGTTAGTTTGGATTTAATTAAAATTTAAATTAAAGTAAAGGACAAATGTGTATTTACCTAATTTTATGACATCCCTTATAAATATAGGAAGGTTGGCCTAATAAGATCATGGTCCCCAAAAAAACCCATGATCCCTAAAAAATGGTTATTTTTTAGTGTTCCAGAATTCAAGCTCAGACCAGCCAAGCCCAATTTGTTAGTTACCTACTGTAGTACGTAACAGAGCAGGGCCTTGATTGGAAATATCTCTCCAGCATTTGGAAAATTGATGTGCGAAGAGCAACCCTTGTTAGTGGTTATGGCAATTGAGGTGTTGATGTCGTATCCGAGGGAGTACTCACCCATAATTCCGGTTTTACTTTTTCAAGAGGAAAGATCGTCATATATCTATTTTCACACTGTCTTATATTTTACCTGGCTAAATTGGGGTCTATACCATTTAATTGGGGCCTATGGATTTTTTCATTCATCCCATAAAGAATGATAAGGGGTGTCTAAGTTTGATGAAACTACCATTTTATGAAGTACGCTTAGTCCTAGGGATTTTTAATATGCCATGCTTAAGAAATACAAGTAATATTTTATAAAATCTATCTTGGCAATAAACTAGAGTTAATATTTGTTTTGTTTTTGAACTATAATTGCTAGAATTAAATTCTGAACCACTTGAAAATGAAAAATGGCCGAATCTTTAGTCCCAGTTTCTCGCACCAGTGTTAATATTTTTATTGTATATATTTATCTTTTTTATTAAGTTTAAAAAATTATCCTTCACAAGTCCGAGAGTTTGAACCTCATTACTGCAACCCACAAAAAATCATTAATCAATTGGTCTCGCTGGAACTCGCTGGAATTGTAGTTGACGCTGAATACACAAGTCAGATGCATGTGTAACTCTCAATTACACTAGATAGATGCATATGTAACTCTTAATTACACTAGACAGATGCGTGTGTAACTTCTAGTTACACATGCTAAGAAATTATTGTAAATGAAATACATGTACTTTTTGTATGCCTTCTTTTTAATGTCTATTTTTTGATGTGTAACTTTGCATTACACATGTTACAAGGATGTGTAACTTTTGGATACACATGTCATATGCATGTGTAACTTATGTTTACACATTCACACTATACTTTAATAATTTTGGGCCTAGATTTAATAATTTTGGGCTTAAATTTAAATTTTATTTAATTTGGGCTTGCCAATATATAAAAGGGCATGGATGTCTTTTAATAACTCGGGGCCTAGATTTAAACTTCTTTTAATTAAGGGTCTCATATTATGGGTTATCCATGGGTTGGGCCTTAGCCTAATTTTCCCATCATAAAATTAAAAACTAAAATCAAAATCATAAAACTAAAATCATAAAATTTAAAAACTAAAATCAAAATCAAAATCATAAAACTAAAATCATCAAATTAAAAACTAAAATCAAAATCAAATTCATTTCCATCTCCACTTCAACTGATTCTTCTTCTTTTCTTCTCAACCCGATCCTATAAACTAGGTTTTAGTAACATCAAATTTCTCAAAAATTGAAAATTTTGAAATCAAATTTTTCCTGGTTTATCATAATCGGTTAACGTTAATGTATATGTGATCCGATTGCAAATAGAAACGGTTTATGTTCATGCCCACAAAGACCGATTGCCCTTGATATGTTTTCTGGTTCGAGAAATTTGAACCAGAATCGGATTACATTAGCACTTATAAAAACCGATTGTTGATGTATAATGTTAGAATCAGATTTTATATGTGTGTCGAGTAAACCGATTGTGGTTCTCAATTTTCCTGTTGTGCAACGTCAGGAATCGGTTTTTACATATGTATCGTGTAAACCGATTCTGGTTAACCCATTTTTTTCAGTTAATACTCGATCATAAAATGAGTATGAAATCATACTCGATTTCATTTCATTAACTCGGGTATAGAATGAATTTTAATTTTATTTGATGTTTAACAACACATAATTCACAGATAAAAAAGAGAAAATTTACCCACAATCTGTTTACGTTCATACCAATATAAACCGATTATGGATAATCGGTTGATTTTCATGTCCATAAAAACCGATTCTAGGTAGAATCTAGTTTCGAAAAATCCCTGTATGTTTTTGAGGTTACAATCGGTATATGTCTTTGACAACATATACCGATTCTGAGTTGGTGTTCTTCAAAAAATTTCAAAATTTCATATTTTTTCATGTTCAGATGATTAATTAACACAAGTTAATTTCACATCTAACACTATATTTTACCGCTAATCATCCGAATTAACACTAATTAATCAGGGGTAAATTAGCCATTAAGAAAATAGTTGGTTAAGGGGTTTCTATGAATTACTTTTTAATGACCCTATTTTGTCATGTAGTTATAGGCCCCAATTAAGTGGCATATGCCCCAATTTAGCCAGGATATTTTAGGCATTATTTTTTTAGATGAAACCTAAGCGGTAACAGATTTAAACATAATATACTGGGAATATGTTTTTTTTACAAAACTCTAAATTCCTACTAAAAACAAAAACATTTTAAGATACCAAATCTCGTAATCTACCAATCTTAATTTCAACAGTCGATGGTGGTGATATACGTTTGGAAATGTGCTTATTTTTAATAAAAAGGTTGAGTTTTTAAGAAAAATATATTCCTAAAACATTAGCTTCAAATCAATTATCATTTCATTTAAAAACAAAAATGCTAAGATGTGAGATAGTATGAATATATGAGTGCGAATGGGTCCCCCTCTACCGCAGGTTTGTTTCATAACCTTCAAACTTTAGTGTTTTTCATGTTTATAGAAACTTAAATTGACTCTTGTGTTGCAAATTGGTATCATTAGTTCGTTTGATTAATGGAGCGCACGTAGGGTGATCATCATTATGTATTTTTGCATATTTCTGTACCTTTCAACAAAATTAGTAATATTGATGACCTTTGCTCTAGTTTCGAAGCATTATATTCAGGCATAGAACATAAGCACTCGGGGTTGTTTCATTTACCAACTTAATCTGATAGCAATGACAACTTGTAAAAGAAATACAATTAGGAAAAGGGAATACAGATCAAACAGTTACACCGGAATATCAATTGCAACCAAAAAGAAATACTAATGAAATACAATGGCTTTTCATCCATTCATCGCTTATTCTGAAAACTCAATTCATCATCAGGATATTATTAATTAGATTCTTCTTTTCGCAACACTCGCAAACATATGAAAGATCTCTCTGATAGTAAACGTTATAGCACGAATACCATCTAACACCAGGTGAAACACGACAAAAAGTATCACAACCAGAACAATCCTTCTGAAGCCGAGAATTGACTCTCATCCCAAGAGGACAGCCAAATTGTTGACCTCTCACGCCACCTCCTTGTCTGTAAAATCGATCATTTCCATCACACACACAAAACAAAACCCAAAATGAAAAAAACTGTTAGAGATCGGAACAATATAACATGAATAATTATCAAAACAACAAAACAACGTTTCACAATTTTAAAGCCACGGCCGAAAGCAGTAGAATGAATGAGTACTTGCTGAGAGGTGAGAGCAATGTAAGCTAGGAAAAGCAAACCAAAGAAGAAAGGAGAGAAAATCAGAGAATTCTTATTCGCCATAGAAATTTGTTTAGGAACAACTAATTAACTTAAGAAATATGAGATTATGCCTAAAGCACTAGGCTTTATTTGTAGAAATAGAGATGAAAATCAAGACTGTGTAAAACACATTCATGATCGCATAGTGTACATTGCAAGTTAGCTCTTTTACTTTTATCAAAAAAAAAAAAAAGTTAGCTCTTTTAGAGTATTATTATTAATCCAGGTTTAATTTTGAACAATCCCTTCCATCCCTAGATGAATCGCACATGATTACTCCATAAACTTATATCCGTTAGATGATACAGTATATCTTCCAAATTGTTTAACAATACAATTTATTTATTGGTTGTGTGTAACATGTGAATCATTTAAGTATTCTTTTTGAACCTTACAAAAATGCATAAATTATAAGCCATGGGCATGTTACCTCGTCTTCGCGGAAGGCCGTTCCCCAACCTACAACTCTATCAGATCCATCGGTGCTCGATGAAAACTGATCCGGTTACTCATGTTCTATATACGGCTATGAGTATTCTTTGGACATAATTTCAGAAAGAATAAACATTAGAGTAATCTGTTTGTATGTGTACATCGTAGGGCAGGTGGCCTAATAAAACTAGGGACCCAAAAAAAGACTGGTCCCAAAACTAGTTCTTTATAGATTAATTGGTCAAATAACCGCTTACATTTATCCTACTTAAGTTCTTATCTTCTAAAATCATGAAATAGGTGAATTTGTTTTTCACCAAATTGCAAAAATAGTACTGATTTGGTATTGTTAGTGTTTTTATGTTCTCGATTTTCTTTTACATGTGGCCTGTGGGATATTACTGAATTTGTCTAGCAAGTTGAAAAGAATCAATATATAAATACAGGCTTAAGAGGAGTCTACTTTGTTGGGGGAATTATCGATCCGGGAGGCTATGTACAATATGGAATCTACACAAGCAATAATACGCAATATGGAGAAAATAATACCAATCACACAACACCAAATATTAAGGGCAAATTTCCACTATGACAAATAATGGGATACAACGATATCTCCCAAATTGAGGTTCCAAAAAACTTCAAGGTGCGTATAGCACTTGGATAACAATACCCTCTTTCTCTACTCACTCACCGCTTGTAGGAACACAAAATAGGCTCGTCACGTGGCCACATAAGAAGGCACGAAATAGGACCAAATTATTGTTGATCGATGTAATTATGTATGGTTAAAAATAGTATTTAGTTTACTGAAGAATCTCACTTAAAGATCTCGGTGAGTGACTTGTCAAATCAAATGTCAGAATTACCTCGCCATTAACTAATAACACAAAGCGCGAAGCATCCAGAAAAACGAAGTACCTCGCACAAGGAACCAAAACTGCGAAGAATCAGTTGGAGTACCCGGCAAGACACCAGTCACGAAATAGAAATGGACTAAGTAAGGTTACTTGGCTAGAAAGATAACTTGCGAAGTAAGTAATTATGGAGCAAGAAAAGGGACAGCTGTCCCGACAAACACCCAAAGGTGACAGCGAAAGAAAGGGGAAAACTTCGTGGAAAATGATCTGGGCGAAATATAAAGCATCTCCACAAGATCCAGGCGAAGAAAAATGAGCTGTACACCATTAGGTTTAATTGGTCTATAAATAGGGGTCCTTGGGCAATGTATAAGGGATCGAATTCTTTGGTGAGGGAGAGCTCTGCTGAGAGAGAAGGAGAGATTAGGGTTTCCTTGTACTCAAGAAACTTGTATTCTTCACTATTTGAAATGGTTAATCAATAAAGATCATCTTATCCAAAACCTATATCATGTCTTAGATCTATTTCTTCTCTTACTTGGGTGTGCTACTGGATTTCCAGTAGTTACATTTTGGCTTCCAGAAAAAGGGACTTAGATCGGGGATTCATCCTCATCTAAGAGTTTGAGAAAGGTTGAATTATTTTTTAAATTTTATAAGTTAGAGATTTTGGCGAGTTGTTTTAAAATTAGGGTTTTTTAGATCTTAAGCGATTCATTCGTAGTCAAGACTAGAAATCTAGAGAGAGTGACCCTTGGATAGTTCATCGGAAGATTCAAGGCGAGAAATTAGTCGGAAGAGATCGAATCAAGGATCAGTTGATGGCTAGAACACCAGATCGAGCGAGGCACTTGATAGCGATGAGAAATAGTCAACGTTTGGAAGCAAATATAAGAGGAAGAATGGAAAGGGCAGAAACATCGATTGCAGGGGAAAGACAAGGCGTGAACCAACGAAGGAATAATCAGACCGATGAAGATGACTTTAGGGAAGGCTCGGTACACACTTCTGACACGGAAACCGCTGTAGAGGAGGAAATGACCCATGAAGAGTTGGAAGAAAACATCGATGAGGAACACATGACGCTGGAGCAGCTAAGGGAGACACTTCTCCTTGAACGATAACGAGACAGGGATCTAGCAGAGCAACATGCTCGATTGATGAGGCAAAACACTATGTTGGCGCTACAAAATCAGCAACTTAACGAAGAAACGGCGGCAGGCGACATGGACTCATAAGGAAGCACGATATCGTCGGGAGAAGAAGAGACACGACGGAGGAGGAATGCCCGCGAGGGCGACGGAGGAGAGCGGCGAAGGAGACAACGAAGAGAAAGTAGTAAAGAAACAAATCTGAGAAGGACGTTGGAGGAAACGATATGGGAAGATCAAAGACGAAGGTATGAGGAAGAAAGGAGGAACAAAGACGAGATGAGGCGAGAGGAGGAAATGAAACACGAGGTAAACCGGAGACATGAAGAGGCAATCAGATGTGAGGAAGGAAGGTTTAACGTGATGAGAGGCGACCATCATGAAGGAAATGGAGGAAACCTGAACCAAGAGGTCCTGAATGAGCTACGAGATATGAAGACGCTGATAAACAATTCGCGAAGAGGTGGCAGGGTGCAGTTGGCAGAGGCGATAGAGGAGGCAGATAAATCTTCATTCACCTACGAGATAATATACGCGGACATTCCTGAGAAGTGTGTGCTACCCACATTATCAAGCATATTCAGTGGATCGGAAAGCGCTGTGCAACACTTGAAATAATATTTTTTATCATTGATGCAGTGGGGGAGAAATGAAGCGGTACTCTGTAAATATTTCCCGGCGAGTTTGACCGGCGAAGCATTGGCATGGTTCGACGGATTACCAGAAAGGTCGATTTCGTCATTCAAATACCTGCAAAGAATATTCCTAACAACGTACATAAGTAACAACCTGCTGAGGCCAGGAATCGAGACCTTGTTCAACCTAAGGCGAAGACCAACAGAAAGTTTGCGAGGACTAGTGACGAGATGGAGAACAGTGTGTAGTGAACTCGCGGGACGAGTTGACGAGAATTTTTTTATCCTAGCCTTCGTGAACGCCTTATTCCCGACCGACCTGTTGTACACCCAAATATTCATTATCCGGAACTCCTTAACAATGAATGAATTAAGGGAGTACCAAGAGGAATATATAGCGTTGGAAGAGAAGCAGAGGCAAGTCAGCGAAGTAACATCAATTCCATCAAAGGAAAGAAACTCAAGGCTATTACCAAGGACATTACATGTCGTGGAGGATGATCCGAAATATTAGAAAGGGGAACCTTCATCCCTAGTTCCGGAAAAACTCGTAGCTGTGTCAAGCGGAGATCAGGAGTGGATCGATCAACAGAGGTATGAGGAGTCAAGACGAAGGAATTATGAGCCACGAAGCCATAACACATGATATCAGCACAGAATCAATCAAGGACCTAGGTTTGGAGAGAGAAGACAAAATGTACCGGCCTTTGAGGATATAAAACTTCCAAGACTCAATACAACTGTGGAGAAGGTATGGGAAGCGATAGTACTAACAGAAGAGATTCCGCCCCCACCAAATCTGGGAAGAGAACCACTTCAAGTACTAGGAGACATGAGTTTTGAAGGTATCATCAATTTCACGGACATCATACGAATGACTGCCGAAACATCATAAGGATCATACTTCGTCTAGTGTAACAGGGGAAGCTCGCTCATTTTCTGGAAGGATATGTACAACCTCCCCCACCCCCACCTCATGGAAATCAACCGGTATACCGAATAAATAGATCGGGGAACTCAAAAAATGAATTGTAATTCGATAATACATTCAGCCAAGAGCATTCAAAATTTCCATGATAATATACTCAAAAGAGTGTACAAGAGGGACTTCGCAGGGAATGGGATATTCAGCGTGGCGAAGAAGGAGCCATTAGAAGAGTGGAAAAAGAGGGAGATAACATTCTCAGCAAAGGACGTATCATAGGAAGGAGCTTCGCACACAGAGCCATTGGTCATAACCTTAAATTTCGGGAAATACTCGAAGTGGGAAGATGACGAAGTTAAGAAAGAAAAAAATCTAGGCAATAGACAGAATCCTGGTGGATACAGGGAGCTCGGTTGACATCCTCTTTTATCATGCATTTAGAATCATGAGGTACAAGGATTCAGACCTTGTACCATCAACATATAATATATATGGGTTCAATGGGGTTGCGTCAAAGCCGAAGGGAGAATTAGTCGTAAAGATTTTCGCGGGCGAGTTGGAAACAAAGGTTATTGTTTGTGTGATAGATATAGACTCACCTTACAACGCTCTCATAGGTCGACCGTGGATACATGGGATAAAAGGGGTTGCATCTATATACCATTAGGCCATACAATTTCCAATGCCAAGCGCAATAGGCGAGATCAAGGGAGATATAAAAGATGCGCGAGATTGTATCGAAAAGGATCTCCACAACTATGACGAAAAACTGAAGAGGAAGATAGAACAAAAAAGGAGGGTATGCGAAGCAAAAAGAGCAGAACAATTGATGGTATTCACCATTGGGATTAGCGAGGAGCAGATTACAACGCAAAAAATCTTGGAGGAGGCAGAAAAGATGACGATTGTCAGCGAGAGGGACCACGAGAAAACTCCGGAAAAGGAAGGCCAAGTTAAGATAAAGCAAAGCGGAAAAACGAAGAAGGGAAAATAGCTGAAGGAACCGAAGTAATGAGAAGCGAAAAAGAAACCCCTAGTGCCAAGGAAAAACGAACCCCGCAAGGCGGAGCAATGGCAAACAACTCCAAGCACAAGAAGGTATCAATACAAGAGGCAGAGAAAAGTGTTGAATTGCCCGGGCATTTGGGTAAGGAAAGTGAGGCATACGACTAAGACAAGGAGATGGATCAATTAAAGAAGGAACTCTACCAAGAAAGACAAAAGAAATAAGACTTGGTAATAAAACGAATAAGACTAGAAAGGCAAAACAAGAAGCTCTTGATCAAGAACAATCACCTAAAAAACAAACAAAACATAACACTCAAAGGGGGGAAAATGCTTCGGGAAAGAAATTGGAAATTGAAAGGTGTCATGAGTATTGGCGAGATAGAGAAGGGCGAGGGGAACAAAATGAACGAGAAGAACTGAAAAGAGCTATACAAAGCAGCAGCAGGGAGTTCATGGAAAAGGAATATCGTATGCAGCAATTGATGGTGACAAGGAGAAAAGGCGCAACGAGCAGTGACCCAGTGACAGGGAGAAAATCTGGAACGCGGGAAGAACTAGAGATGATGGACAAATGTGCGAGAAGTGAGCCATGTAAACCAGAAATAACAGCACTATTTTCGTTGAAACAAAGGGAAAACGAAAGCTTGCAAAGTATTGTGGCAAGGTGGTATAATATTTGCAAATAACTAAGGGGAAGGCTATCAGAAGAAGATTTAGTACGATTGTTCATTTCTGCACTGTCGGCCAGACACCCCTTATTTTCAACATTGTTCAAGATCATGAACGAGGTGAAGATGAAGGAGTTTAAAAGGTACCAGTCTGAGCACATCCGCCTAGAGGAAGAGCGCTGATATCAAGGAAGAATCATAGAGATGAGAAAATGTACTTGTGAACTTATCATTTGGCAATGTATCAGATTTACAAAATAATAACAATAATATTTTGAAGTTTGATTCAAAGATACGAATTTTCATAAGGCATTTGAAACGAAATAAACCCCAACACAATAAGACCTTAGATTAGGAGGCGAATAAGATACACGAAATAAATGGTTTCTAGAGAAACTTAAACCCTTCACTTAGGAAGGCTGAGAGTCCACGACATGCACCTTAGTTCGCATGAAAGTGCAAGAGGCAAGACCTAACGCATGTTGTGAACAACTTTCAGAAAGGAAGCTAGGGGCAATGATAAGACCTATCCGCTGATGGTCCCTTTTATGATGGACTTCGGTAAGGAGTGCAGAGTATGACCAAGGCGCCGACGTATTCGGTTGAGTTACGGGTGCCTGAGACGTCTGGAGCGTTACCGTCCATGACAGTATGGCAAGTCTTGGCTACAATGCACTCGATCCCAAAGAAACCTCACTTAGGGTGTGACTTCGCAACCTCAAGACATATCGGCGAAGGGGATAAGAAGTCACGAAAACAACTGAATGTCGTAATAACTGGATGGGAGGAGACCAACATGCATGTTAGGGTTAACCTCCTTGAAGGGGCAATCAGGAGGAACATAAAGGGATGGCACCCTCCAGATTAGGGAGCTGCGTGACCGAAAAGACGACAATGTCATGGGGCTATCATTCACGGGAGTGGCTAGGCCTGTCGCATTGTCGCGAGATGGGGTTCAACACAAATGTTAAGACGAGGTTGAGGGATTACTATTTGAAAGAATAGTAAGCGCCTGATACTTCGACGAATTAAGATCCTTCAAAAAGAATGAGGCACAATAAGACCTTAATTAGGAGGCAACGTAAGACCTCAAAAAGTAACACATGAAATATGAAACATATGAAACAGATAAGAAAGGGAAAGATAAGGCAATATAAAAAGATAAAGCAATAAAAGTCAAGAACAACGCAAGAGGCATAGGCGAGAACTCAAGCAATAAAGAGAAATATCATCTTTTTAAAAGCTTATGTGTGAAGTGAAAATGGCGAAATATCACCCTCTCACTTTATACCTCGGAAACACGCAAAAGAATAAGAAGAAAGTATATACTTTAAATTTTGTTATTCTTTTGAGTATTCCCTCGTAGAGTATATACTTGATAGATGGATTAAGGGAAAAGCGATACTATTCAAAGAAAAATCATGTGATCAGCAAAAGCATTACTTAAAGAAAGTCGGAAATACATAAAGGCCCAAGATATCCTGCCCCCAAGCTTGGGAGCACCCAGACAAAGAAATTATTCCCAGTATAACCAAGATTGAAGTTAAGGGTATAAAAGAGAAGAAGTTAAGATTGTTGTTGAAGAGGAGTGCCATCAGTGACTAATACTTCGGGAATGCCAGCACCAGCCTCGCCAGAAGCAGTATCTGCATTGGGACTTGAGGACTGACCAGGGAGACTCGTAGGAACAAAGGCACCTTGGGGTTTCTCCTCTTTGGTCGTCTCTTCTTCGATCTCCTGCTTTTCATCGTCCTCAGGAAATCTCTCCTCTTCACCCAAGATAATTGTATCGTCCTTTGGTTGCTCATCATCAGGAAACGCCTCCAGAGGAAAGGTAGGATGAGGGATGCCTTGCTCATCGTAGAAGTTGCTAAAGAGAGAGACCAAGTGACTCTGGAGATTCTTGCGAGTTAACTTCGCTACTTTCCCAGAATCTACTATCATCTCGTCAATATCAACATTCAAATCTTTAACCTCATCTTTGAGGAGAGAAACTTCCCTGCGAGACTCGTCCCTTTCGTGGGAAAGGCGAAGAACTTGATTCTTGTAACGTTCCTCGGACTCTGCAAACAGAACAAAATTTTATCAGAAAACTGAAATTGGACATGACCAATAACATCTAGTATTGCACCTAGAGCTACTTTCCATCTGTAAGATAGTTGTGTTTAAAGTTTCTTGGATATCGGTATATAAATGATCCTGGTTGGAGATTTGAAAATATGATTCTTGGAGCTAAACGAAAAGCTCGTGGTACGCATTGTCCCAACATTTACCATGACCAGACTTCGAGGTATCTTAGCTAGGTTGACTGACGAGAGCAACTTTGTTCTTGCGAAGATCCGCAGACTTGACCTGAGAGGAAGATTTGACAGACTTCCAGCGTGAGGGGTTATCCAGCTGAGCCTGAAGAAACTCCACCTTTTTCTTCAGACTATCATTTTCCTCGTTTAAACCAGCCACTTTGTTGCGATATTTATGAAGATCAACCACCATCTGATTTTTTCTACTAATCACACGCTCGTTGTCTTCCTCCAGTCTCTTATAAGAAGATAATGATGAAGCATGAAGATACCTCGAGGTAGTAAGGGAATTGATGGGCCGTTGAAGTTCTGACTTAACGCGTTCGTTCTCGTCATGAAGATGAAGATTCAGCTCCTCGTTGCGAGCAGAATCAACAGACAGGCGGTCCACTCGCGAAAAGAGAGTCTCGACCTTCTCGTTCAAAATCAAGTTTTCAGACACATAACTGTCATTCTGAGTCAAAAGGTTCAAATTCTCGACATGAATGTCTTCAAGCGAGGCAGACGCTTCAGAAGCATCTATTTGTCGTTGCATGCATCGAGATTGATGAAATACAAAATAAGAAAATAACAGAAGTAACAACAAATGCAAGGAATGGATCTGCAAGGGGTGGGGACTTACTTTGAAGCTTCTCCATATTCTTATCTTTCTTGATGGATTACTCCTTCTCCTCTTTAAGCTCCTTCATCAAATACTTGATATGGGCATCGTCCTTCTTCATCTTTTCTCGAACCAACCTAGTCTCCACTAAGATGGCCATATGACGATTGACTTCCTGTGAACCGACGAAGCAAAACTCAGTAATAAATCACGAAAAACTGCAAAGATACAGTTGAAAAGGTATGCAGGGCTCACCAAATTCATTAAAGCGGAATGTTATTGGAGAGTCAAGTTCATAGAAGCATTCAATAATACGGAGGAATCCTGAGAAAGAAAGTCGCGAGCACTGAAAGTCACCAAATATTCAAGTGCACGAGACCTCGTAGCAGGATCTTCGCGAGCCTTGTTATAGATATCTTGAAGGAACTTCATATCGGGATCATATATGGGGTTAGACATCACAGACACAGCCGCTTGCTTCCCCTTTTCACAAGTTGGTGATTTCGCAGTGGATTTCTCATGATTCTCGCCTAGAGGAGGAGTAGGAGAATCAAAAACCTTTGGGGAAGCAGTTGTACGAGATTGGGAAGGCTGACACTTAGGAACTGAAGGATGACTTGGAGTAGCAAAAGAGCTCCTCACAGCGGTCAAAGCAGCCAAGTCTAAGACTCTGCGTCGCCTTTTAGGCTTGCCAGAAGAGAGAGCAGGTGGATCATCAGTCTGCGAAGTAGCAAGTTCAATAAAGCCGATAAATAAAAGGGCCAGAATACACGAAATGATAACTTGGACGAAATAAAGTTACCTGAACAGGAGAAGGAAGCGGAGTAGGATGATCACGCCTTTTCCGTCCATTAGTTGACTCAGAGGAAGGTTTCTTGACAAGGGGAACGTCATCCTGCGAACAATATAAGGTTAGAATTTAAGGTAATCACGCCGAAAAGAAATTGATGCGCGAAGTGGTTACCTGTTTTAGAACATGAGACTCAATACCGACGACCCTTCCCTTGAGATATTTGAGTAGACCAACAACATGTATCTCATACTAAGTAAGAAAAAAGAGCAAGGATGAGAGGGTCGATAAAGTTAAAGAAAAGACGAAGGTATAAGAAAAAAGGTGATACCTCAGCTGGCACGGTCCAGCGAAGCTTCCATGGAGTACATCCAGAGAGGTGACGATGTTTGGAAAGAGGACCCACTCTAGGAATCCCGTTCTCGTCAATACCTCAGACCAAGGGACCCCCTACCGCCAGAGGGAACCTCACCCAGTCTTCGTCCTACTCTAGTTTGAGAATATCCACGTTTAAAAGAGGAGCTTTTGGATGAGGCCGAGATGGTCTTCTGAGTGAGCTCAGTACCCCACTCCTGATGCTTCCTAGTACTTGTAAACCTCGCGGAATAGTTGGCCGCGAAGGAGTCTGCATTGTAGTCGCGAGGGTTGAATTCCTCAGCCGCTGATACAACCTGCGAGGTACGGTTTCCCGAGCCAAGTGCAAACTCATTGGAGATACGAATTGCATTACCAGAAATTTGAAAGGCCCCACACTGGAGCTTATTCAAAATCTCAAGAAAAACCGGGTTAGAAGGGTTGTAGAGGGGAAAAGATAACCCAACTCTTAATTGACCGGCAGTGACAACCATCTTGTCTGCAGACCAAGTATCGGATTGAATCCATCTATAGTTCAGTTCCATGTCTTAAGTTGCAGGGATAGAGGGAGTTACAGAAGAATCAATGGCAGGGGTTAAAGTTAAACCCATTTTTTGAAAATCTACCTGGAATTCCTCCAAGATTTTGAGTGCGGTAGGTGTGGAAACAGTCTTTGGATCCATAATGGTGAAGGAGAAGTAAGAAAGTCGTAGAAAGGAAATAATAGCAAGGGAAGTAATAAGCTTGAATTCACGGAGAAGAGAAAAGAAACCTAAATTAGGGCTAAAACAAGATATTTATAGTAGGTAAAGGATGACCGGTAGAGCAAGTTGTCGACACGTTCGAGGAAACTCGACCGGTAATAACCGGTTACCAGGAGAACGTGGTCACGTGGAAGCTAGAAGGTGGAGAACGTGGCGGCCAAGGAATCTCAACCGATTCTTATTTCGTTCTCATAAGATTCGAACGGAATAAGAAAAGGCAAAATGTAGGTACACAAAATAGGCTCGCCACGTGGCCACATTGGAAGGCACGAAATAGGACTGAAGAATCTCACTTAAAGATCTCGGTCAGTGACTTGTCAAATCAAATGTCAGAATTACCTCGCCATTAACTAATAACACAAAGCGCGAAGCATCCCAAAAAACGAAGTACCTCGCACAAGGAACCTAAACTGCGAAGAATCAGTTGGAGTACCCAGCAAGATACCAGCCACAAAATAGAAATGGACGAAGTAAGGTTACTTGGATAAAAATATAACTTGCGAAGTAAGTAAATTATGGAGCAAGAAAATGGACAATTGTCCCGACAAACACCCAAAGGTGACAGCAAAAGAAAGGGGAAAACTTCGTGGAAAATGATTTGGGCGAAATATAAAGCATCTCCACAAGATCCAGGCGAAGAAAAATGAGTTGTACACCATTAAGGTTAATTGGTCTATAAATAGGGGTCCTTGGGCAATGTATCAGGGGTCGGATTCTTTGGTGAGGGAAGCTCTGCTGAGAGAGAAGGAGAGATTAGGGTTTCCTTGTACTGAAGAAACTTGTATTCTTCACTACTTGAAATGGTTAATCAATAAAGATCTTCTTATCCAAAACCTCTATCATGTCTTAGATCTGTTTCTTTTCTTATTTGGGTGTGCTACTGGATTTCCAGTAGTTACACCGCTAACACCGCTAATGATAGATAACTAATTCTTTACCAAAGACTTAGGTAGATTCAACCAATAACAAGAAAGGAAGATGAGAAACTTACTACTACTAGGATTTGAACAAACCATAGAAAATACCCCTTTGAAGAGATGTAGGATGCGGTGGATAAATCTTCACCAACCAAACTGGTTCTTCGCTAGAACACTCTTCTTCTTCAAGCTCATAAAATCTTCACCAAAAATCCCTAATGGCGGCTGTACATCTTTTATCTTTTCTTCTTGTTTTTTTCACGGCACCAAAGCCCTTTCTTTGTTTTATGTTGCGGCTATGCTGCACTTCTTGTTCTCACGGACTAGAGATTGTATAACAAACTTGTTTGCTTTTCCTAACCTAACTAGGCAGCTCCTAGTTATCCCCCCCTTATTTGATAAGGGTTACCGACTGTTGGGCCATAAGGGCGTGAAAAACCCAACAATCTCCCCCTCACGACTTATGGCGTGGTACCTGTCACCACCGCATCTGCCTTGCTGCAGAATTGTACATGCTTATACGTCGGTAGCGATTTTGTCATCATATCAGAATCATTTTCATAGATCTTCTCAACTAACTCCCCCTGCTTCTTATCCGCTTTCATCATATCATTGCAATCAGTCATTAAAATAATATCACCATCATCAATCGCAACACTAATGGCTTCTTTATCTCTATTGTTTCGGATTTCTGCATTCAGTTGCATAATGGCCTTTCTTGTGACAGTTCCAACATTTAAGGTCTTTTCTGCTTATTCTTCTCCCCCGCGACTCTGTAGCAAGATATTATGAATGAGATGAGTCTGATGACTTCCTTCTAACTTCTTCATTCAACAAACTATTTGTTGCAATAGCCATAGTTAACTTCTTGCCTTCAGCAGTATAACTTAGAGACATCCTCAATGCTTCCCAACTCTATGGTAAAGTATTTAGCAACAGATAAGCTTGCATTTCATCGGGAATACTCAAATCCATAGATGTGAGCTGATTCATGATGCCCTTCATCTCATTTAAATGTTGCGCCATTGAGCTTCCATCCTTGTATTTTAACTTTCCAAGATTTGCAAATTGAAGAGATTTTGCGCAAGGAGATTGCTGGCCATATATCTCTTCCAACTTTGTACACAAAGAATATGATAGTGTCTCACTAGCCACATGATGAAAAATAGAATCATCAATCCATTATCGAATTAAACCAACAACTTTGCGGTTAGCAAGACGCCACACATCTTCATTTGTCTTGTCAGGATTTACTCCTTTCTTCTCTATAGGAGCATAGATATCTTTGCAATATAATAGGTCTTCCATCTTCGCCTTCCATATCACGTAATTTTCACCGGTCAAACCAACCATTCTCGTAGTAGTGCTACTTTCCATATTGCCCACGGTTATCCCCACTAACGTAGCTCTGATACCACTTGTTGGGGGAATTATCGATCCGAGACGTTGTGCACAATATGGAACCTATACAAGCAATAATACGCAATACGGAGAAAATAATACCAATCACACAACACCAAATATTAAGGGCAAACTTCCACTATGACAAATAATGTGATACAACGATATCTCCGAAATTGGGGTTCCACAAAACTTCAAGTTGCGTAAAGCACTTGGATAACAATGCCCTCTTTTTCTACTCACTCACCGCTAACACCGCTAACAATGGATAACTAATTCTTTACCAAAAACTTAGGTAGATTCAACCAATAACAAACAAGGAAGATGAGAAACTTACTACTACTAGGATTTGAACAAAATTTAGAAAATACCCCTTTGAAGAGATGTAGGATGCGGTGGATAAATCTTCACCAACCAAACCGGTTCTTCGCTAGAACACCCTTCTTCTTCAAGCTCATAAAATCTTCACCAAAAATCCCTAATGGCGGCTGCACTTCTTTTCTCTTTTCTTCTTGTTTTTCTTCACAGCACCAAAACCCTTTCTCTGTTTTATGTCGCGGCTATGCTGTACTTCTTGTTCTCACGGACAAGAAATTATATAACAAACTTGTTTCCTTTTCCTAACCTAACTAGGCAGCTCCTAGTTAGCTCCCCCTTATTTGATAAAGGTCACCGACTGTTGGGCCATAAGGGCGTGAAAAACCCAACATACTTTACCGGGGTGTCACCAATTGCCACAGTTATATTTATTAATTGATGGGAACGAAATGTATTCAAAAATGCAATTCTTTTACTCCAATGAAAGTCTCTTTACATCCCGATTCGTCATGGAAGAACTCAAGAACATGAGACGCGGCTTTATCGAATAAAGATGTCGACTTTGGAGTCCTCCAATTTAGTTTTAGAGAAAATGAAAAATCAGAACTGTTATCTTTAATATTACTAGTGGTGATATGAATACGTTAATTTTCTAAGAGATTCTAACTTACCCAAAATCTAATATATTATGGACCATGATTGGTGTATATGATAATCAATACTTGACAATATTGAGCTTCACTTCAGTTGTACATCATGAATGTGCTATGCAGTCTTGACTTTCATCACTATAAATCAAGCCTTAATGTTTTAGGAAAAATCTCACATTTCTAAAGTTAATTAGTTGCACTTAAAGTTTTTTTGAATTATGGCGAAGAATACTCTCATTTTTTCTCCTTTCTGCTTTGGTTTGCTTTTCCTAGTTTTGATTGCTTTCATCTCTGAGTAAGTACTTACTTGTTCTGTAGTGTGGCTTTTAAATTGTGAAACGTTTTCTGTTGTTTTGATTATTACTGTTATTCAGAGTATTTTCTCTCTAACAATTTTCTCTTTTCTCTTTTTGGGTTTTGGTTTGTTTGTGTGATCGAAATAATATTGCAGACAAGGAGGAGTTGTGAGAGGTCAACATTCTTGTATTCCTGGAACTGGTGTCTCTTTCGGAGCACAGGTTTTCTATTCTGGTTCTTGTTATAGTTTTTGTCAAGCTTACTGTACTTCAATTGCCATTCCCGTCGGGGTCACTGCCCCGAAGTCGGGTATTAAATCAGGGCAGTGCCAGACGATTATTTCTGGCCCCGGATCTTCTCCCCATACACTTTGCCTGTGTTGTGTTGCTTGAAGCAAATGTTCTGATGAATTGAGTTTCCAGTGCACCTCCCAGCGTTTCAACCGTATCATACACAATCTTCTATCTCACAAATGTAACCTCAAAATAAGCAATGAATGAATGAAAAGCCACTGTGCGGCTACATTTTTAGTGTTATTGTTGGATACATTTTTTAGTGCTCGGGTAATTGTTTAATTTGCATTCGGAAACCTATTTGATATTGGATGGCATCTAAAAAGGGACAAAACTAAAATAGCTAGCCTTCTCACTGTTTATGGATCTTTGTCTATCCACTATATAGTTAAAGCAAAAACTATCTGCATATTTGACATGATAATGTTAGAACATGATCGTCAAAATAACGACTACTCTTATGTGAATTGTCAACTGATGTTTCCAGTAGAGGTAAATGAGGATCTTACTATATATTTAGTAGAATATATAATCATTCTCTTAATCTGTTATACAGTCTTGACTCTAATTGAGGAGAAGTAACTTCCATTGCACACCATATATGGGTTACACAGTTTTGACTTTCGTCTCCATAAATAAATAAAGGCTTAACGTGTTATAGGAATAAGCTCAAATTTCTTAAGTTGATTCTTCCTAGACAAATTTGGAACTATGGCGAAGAATGCTCTCATATTCTCTCCTTTCTTTTTTGGTTTACTTTTCCTATTTTTGATTCCTCTGGTCTCGGGGTAAGTTTATTGGTTTTAATCCTGCCTTCAAATATTTTGAAACAAAAGGAGAAACATATTTTGATTCTTTGATTATTAAGAGTAACATTGTTTCTCTAACAATGATCTCTTTTTGTTTTTCGGTTTTGTTTTGTGTGTGTGTGATTTAAATGATATTACAGACAAGGAGGTGGTGTGAGAGGTCAAGCTTGGAGCAGTACCCCTTTCGCATCTAGGGTTCAGCAGAATACTTGTTTTGGTTGTGATGGTTATTGCAAATCACTTGCGCTTCCCACAGGATTCTCTACCCAGAATCTAGGTGTGAAATCCGGGCAGTGCTCTCAGCTGGCTGCTAACGGACCTGTTACAGAGTATCTTTGCTTGTGTGGTGTAGTTTGAAGCAAAATTGAGAATCCTGTGAATGTCCTTATGAATTGAATATTTTTCATTGCACCACCGTTATCAAACACATCTGCCATCTCTTTCTCATCACAAGTGTAACCACAAAATAAGCAATGAATGAATGAAAACCCAGTGTATCTTTTAATTGTCCGTGTTTTGTTGGCTACAAGCCTTATGGTATTCTTTTTTAAGAGTGATTACTTATCATGAACCTTGAGCCCGATTACCTATCGTCAACCTTTTAAAAGCCGCAACAGTCTAGATATGAGTATTCTGGGAACCAAATGAATAAGTACCCTTTAAATAGGTGTACAAAAAATTTGAATTCGAAAAGCATGCATTCGCCACCCGCATCACATATCGGACCAATATAAACAAAACTCAGTCCGAACTAAAACCAATTTTAGTTGCACTTGTTTTTAATCATTTGCCATAATGGCCACCAGTAAATCTGTGCATCTAGCTTCTGTAAACAAGCTCGAAATGTTACCGTTTGAGAGGGTGAATCTTTTTTTACCAGTATAAAAATTCAATTAATTTTCCTTGAAGTTGAGAAAACATCAAAATACATGTGAAATTCATCGAAACCACCAATTAATTAATAACATTTCAAAATGTATTGATCAGTGTAAGATGCTGAAGTTTTACTGTGAACGAGGACCTTGGTCGTCGTTAAGTCGGTGCTAAATCTATGTGCAAAGTCTATAAGATACAGCTTCAAGCCCCACATATCAAAGATTACAATACCAATCTGAAATCATGACAAGAAGAAGAAGTTGTTGCACTTCCGCTCATTTTTCTTGCAGCTTACTTTTCCTGGTTGTGATTGCTTTCATCTCTGGGTAACTACTTCATTGCTTACTACAGCACTTTTTTTTTTTTTTGCAAAATTTTATTGCTGTTAGTCACTTCACTCTTTTATCGTTTATTTGGTTTTGCAGAGGAGGAAGAGGTGTGAGTGCTCAAAAATGCACTGGGAAAATTATTGGGATTAATGGGACTTTTGACGACTGTGTTAAGGAGTGCCAAACTTATTGTTCTCGGATCTACGGGCTTCAAGACCTTATTTCGTGGGAGTGCAATATTGAACAATCAGCTACTACCTATACTGAATCTAGTACCTACACTGAAGTATGCCATTGTTGCAGAGCTGATTAAAAATCCTTCTCATAGTGTATCCATGGCCTAAGTCACAACGGGGCATCGGCTTACCATATCTATACCATGGTTTTTTGAATTTTTTTTTATCAGTAATATGATGCTTATGAGTTTCGACCACACAGGTTATTAGTATTATCACCCAAAGACTACCTTACGTATTACGGTGACGTCAGGTTATACCATAGTTCTTATTAGTGTTGTATGTTGGTGGTTGCAATTAGTTTGTTACTATAAGATTTTGATAAGCAATTTGTCTTTGTGTTTTTTATTTTTTCTTAAACCTGTCATGTAAATGAAAGAATCATTTAATGAAATTTGCAAAAGAATCACCGACAAAAAAGGTGAAGCCGCGCCAAAAAAAAAGCACCTTCAGTTAATGTTATACTTAACTAGTACACTTGACAAAAATGTTTTTGCCCATTTTCAGACAGCCCATAATACAAATGATCCTATCTACTTATAGTCTAAACTCTAACCTTCCTTCCAGTGCGTTATTAGGTCTCTAAATGTAAAGAAATCAGTTGAAGAACCTCATAGGAAGACACTGCCCTTCATTTCATTGATAATCAAATTAAACTGTACTGCTCAAGTTGGTCTTAAGACCCAATTGCGAAAATGTGACACAAAATCGTGTTCACGGTGTATTTACCGCCACAACGGCCAACCGCAAGTTGATGCTTAAACAAAATGATATGATAATTAAGAGAGCTAATCTTTTCTTACCACACCAATATACAAGTTCAGTTAATTAATACAAGTTAAGTTCATGAACCTTGAAGGTGAAAAGAACATAAAACTCCATTTAAAATTTACAACTAGCCCAAGTTGGAACCATGATTTTTTATTAGTATATAAAGTTTATTAATATATATGGGGTTTACTACTTTTTATATGCATGTTATTGTTTTCAATACTATATGAATTTACTTCCCCATATACTAAAATTTTAACTGACCCTGACCTAAGAGCGTCCACAATAGACGAGTAAAAGGTGGAGTATAACCATATTTGGTTGGTGAGAGAATGTGTTTCAGAGTAAATTTGATCGATAGGTGGAGTAAAACAGATCGTAGTCGAGTGGAAATTTAAAGTACGTCTGATATCGCGCACAAATGGTATATTTGTTTGAAATGTGGCGTAACTAAAAATTCCGTTCGATGGACAGGCGCAACTTACGAGCTCGCTCCAGACGGGCGCAATTTAAAAGTTCGCCACATCAGGTGCACTTAAAGTTCGCCCCATTAACCAGCTGTTCATCCGCCGCAACTTAAATGTTCGCCCAATTAACCACCTATTCAGTGACTCATGGTAATAACTAGTAAATTTGAAATCATCACAGCAGGCGGTGATTATATCTGCGCCTATCACGTAAGCACAACTTTACGCTTCCGTCCAATAACAAACGTAAATTAAAACTACGCCCCGTATCAGACGTAGATTTAAAGTACGCCCCACTAGAGCGCTGATTATATGTCCGCCTTGGCTGTTAGACATAGATTAAAATTACGCTCGATTATTTGATTTGCGATTATTTAGGAGACATTAAACACCTTTATTTATTTATTTTTATTTTTTTGAGTTTCGAACTCAGGTCACTGGTATCATCACCCAATGAGTTTACCACTGTACTACAGTGATATCGGCCTCACAAACTCAACCTCATAATCGTTTCAATCCTAGGATTTGAATCATTTTGTGAATGTGCTAATTGAACTTCTCCGCCGTCCAAGAACGGATCCTTGATCCTTCCCCTTGGGGTCGGGATTTATTGATTAGTAGAGTTTGCTTTTCACCTGGTTTAGATTTGTTTTTTAGTTTTTTGATATGATGACTGGTAGATCTATACAGAGAACTACACGAATGAAGAAGGGTTTGAATTTTTCTCAAACTTCGGAGAGTATAATGGAAGATATTTCTAGAGGAAGAAGAAGTGATAGCGGGATTTTACAACCACTGAGAAGAATAATGCAGTTAGAGAGGAAATCTATTTTAATCGAAGAAGATTACATCGGGAACATAAAAATAATCAAGCTGAGAGAGGACCGGAGGATTCAAATCTTGGTTAGCTTTGAGTCCAAAGATTATGGGATGGCTTAAAAGAACGATGGAAACAACGACTGCATCTGGAGATGGGAAGAACAAATGGTATGAAAGATTAGGAGAAGATGTCTATTTGGCTCAAATTCAATCTAATGATGCTGGAGAATATCTGAGAATTTCACGATTTAGAATAGATGGGTATGGTAAGCAGTAGAACATTTGTTTACCAAGTGGAAACATAGAATGTCAGCACATTATGGCTGAGGTTCTTACATAATTCACTGAAAACATTGCAAACAAAGATGTGATTACGCTTTCATCTGAAAAAGACTATCCAAGACTAAATTCGACCAAAAACACGGCAAGTAGGATAGGGTTGGTGAAGATTTCTCATCAAACAGCTTGGACTATATTGGCGGGTGTGATTAAAGGAAAGCTACATACTAAAAGATTCATTGATTTCAAGGAAGTCGATACACTGACTGCATCAATAACATTAGAAGAAGAGGAGTGGAAAAGATTACGGTCTCCAATTATTTGGGTACACAAAGGCATTATCATCAAAGTTTGCAGGTGTATTGAGGAGGACAGTTCTATGCAGGAGCAAAAGTCTGAGCGTCAGGGTGAAGAGGTGCAGGAGAAAATTTTTCCGGCGGCATCCTTTAACTTGAAAGAAAAGTGGTTGAAGGTTAAGAGTTTGCCATCAAAATGGTGGAGTTCAAAATCTTTCACACAAATCGGGAATGAGCTAGGAGGGATGCTCAGGATATCCATGGAGACGTTACAAATAAAATCAAAGAAGAATATGCATTATTTCCGATTAGCCATTGATGGTGGTTTCGAAGGTGTCCCTGCGGTGTTGATGACGGAGATCGGTGATTATTCCCCTGATTCTCAGTTAACAAATTCTGACTATCTTAGGCAGGTTAGTAAATTCGATGAGTTATTCAAGGAGAATCAAATCTTAGAACGTTCGGAAACTGTTTCTTCTTTGCAAAGTTTAAGGAGAGAAACAGACGGTCAAGATGGAGCAAATCCAAGGGCGGTAAATTCTCAGGAAATTCAAAACTTAATTATGCATGGTTCGGGTCAGATCATACAAGAAGATGAACAAGGGAGTTGGGTACATATCTCAAAGGCCAATAGAGGAGGTAGAATGAATGACGTAGACGTTGAGAAACAAGGGAGCCCATTAAGAAATTCAGGATCCAGATTCTCTGTGCTACAATCTGACGAGAGTCCGTGTAGCAGAGAATCGAGAGACTCTGAGGGATCATATAGCAGAACGAATAGAAACGACATGGAGAATGCTGTGGTGAAAAATTTGAAGAATGCTAAATCGTATACAGAGTACGGAGAAGAAATTGTTGTGCAAACGGTTGATTCTTTAGTTCACTTAGCATGTAGTTACGGGCATCTAAGTGACAAGGATGTTGCGTCTTTGAAGGTTAAGATGACATATCTGGTGTTACGTTATAAAGGAAGATTTCGAAATTCTGATGACCAGGAGGAAGAGGATACATCACGGGAAGGTAATGGTAATGATGTGGATGGAGATGATTCGGTGGGAGATAATCTTCCACACGATGCTGATGTAGTTGTACAGGGAAGAGACGACTATGAATAATGAAGATGACAGCTCTGAAGAATTTGATTGCTAGTCAGAGTTGTGCTATCTGTCTTATTCAGGAGACAAAGATGATGAGAATTAGTAGCTGGTTTATCAAACAAATTTGGTATGATGAAAATTTTGATTTTTCCTTTATTCCTTCGGTAGGTGCCAGTGGTGGATTACTATCTATATGGGATAACAGTAAATTCGAGAAGGAGGATGAAAGGCTTGGCTTAAACAATATATGTACAATTCTTTTGAACAGAGCTAACGGTTTCAAGGAGGTTATTATTAATGTTTATAGCCCTTGTGATTATAACTTGAGAGCACTGTTTTGGGAAGATTTAACTGAGATTAGTCATTGGTGGAATGGTCCCTAATGTGTGGCAAGAAACTTTAAATCAGTCCGGTCTGATGCTCAAAGGAACAAAAGTGAAGGTGATAGTAGAAATGCAGGGTTTTTGAATCAGTTTATTCGTCAGAAGGAACTGATAGATCAACCACTCATTGGTGGATCTTACACTTGGTCAAACAATCAGTATGAACCTTTACTTTGTAGGTTGGACAAGTTTCTTTTTAACGTTGGTTTTGATAAAGTCTTCCCCGGTGCCATTCAGCTAGCTCTCACCAGAACGATTTCTGATCATAACCCTATTATAGTTATAACTAATCCTTCAGTGAGAAACAAGCCTTATTTCAAATTGGAACGCAGTTGGATTGAACATAAGGATTTCTATAAGAAGGTGAAACTGTGGTGGGAAACAATGGAGTTTCAAGTTTCAGCGAGTACATTTTTCTTTCGAAAAGTGCAAAACCTCAAGTTTTTTATTAAGTAGTGGGGTTTGCAAGAGTTTGGAGGTGTCAAACGAGAAAAGATTGTGCGCTAATTGAAAAGATAGGTGAACTAAATATTCTTGAAGAAACTATGGTCCTGACACTGGACCAACAAGTTCTTAGATTGCAATGCAAAATTAAGCTCAGGGATATTGAAAGGTTGGAGGCTAGGAAATGGAAACTTTGGGCGAAACAAAATGGATTCAGATGGGGTGATTCTAACACCGACTACTTGCATAGAATAAAAAGTGCACGAAAGAAAAGAAATACTATTGCCAAACTTCAAATTGACAGGGTGAATTGTATGGACCAGATTTTAATAAAGGAGGAGATAAGAAATTAATACATTAATCTTTTCTCGGCTCATAGTGATATCAGTTCCTCCCTAGATGAGCTTCCTTTTCCGGTGGTGGGTGATGATGATAAAGCCTGGTTGGAGAGGAGTTTTTCGGAGGAAGAAGTCTGGGATGTTGTGAAGAAGATGGGTTCGAACAAAGCTCCGGGTTCGGATGGTTTCACCATTGAGTTTTATAAGAAGTGCTGGGATATCATCAAAGCAGATTTCATGAATATTCTTAATGACTTTCATCATTTTGGTTCGTTAGATTGGAGGTTAAACTGCTCTTTCCTCACCCTTATTCCAAAGAAATAAGATTTGTGTACTCCAAAGGATTTCAGACCGCTAAGTTTAATTGGCAGTGTGTATAAAATTCTTTCGAATGTGTTAGATGGAAGATTAAAAATAGTGATGCCAAAGCTCATTTCGGATTTTCAAGGGGCTTTTATTAACGAGAAGCAGATTTTGGAGGCGTTTTGATCACTAATGAGTGTGTTGATAGTAGACTTAAATCAAAAAAGCCTGGAATTCTGTGCAAAATATATATGGAGAAAGCTTTTGACAACATCAACTGGCACTCTCTTCTTCGTATTCTCTACAAACATGATTTTGGCGATAAATGGATTTCTTGGATAAAGTGGTGTGTCATGTCTTCTCATCTTTCATTTTTGGTGAGTGGAGGCTCAACAGAAAGCTTTACACAAAATTGGTTAAAAAGACCAAAATCAACAATTCCTGGGTGAAATGGACAGTTAGATTTTGATACTGTTTAAATGGACAAAAATGTAAAAATAGGCAGGATGTGACCAGTTTCATCGTGACCATTTTCAAATATTTTTTCTTATTTTTAATTTACACAGGATGTATCCAGTTTCATCCTTGCTATTTTTTTTGGCCATTTCACCCAAACTGTTTTTTACTCGTCCATTTGAACCGTGATTTAAAAATATTTGGAAAAATGACCCATTTTCCGAAAGATTTAAGCCCTCGAAGGGTTTAAGGAAAGGTGATTCACTTTCTCCTTATCTCTTTCTTCTTGTGGTTGAAATCTTGGGTAAGCTGATGAATGATGTTGTTCAAAGAGGCCAGATTACCGGGTTTAAAGTAGCAAAAACTGGGAGCATGGTCTCTCATTTACAATTTGCGGATGATACTCTCATTTTTATTGATGCTAAGGAGGATGAGGTAACTAGAATTTTTGTTATCTTGTCAATGTTTGAGTCTTTAACCGGAATGAAATTAACTTAATCTTGATAAAAGTACTATAATAAGTGTTAGTGCGGATGACATTATTGGAGAGTTAGCTAAGGAGCTTGGCTGTAAAACTGAGGTTTTGCCAATCAAATATCTTGGAATGCTGATTGGTGCAACTTGGAGAAGTACTTCAATTTGGAACACGGTTTTAGAAATGATGGCACAAAAGTTAGCATCATGGAAGAAGAAATTCTTGAACAAAGCAGACAGACTTGTGCTTATAGTCTAGCTAGCTTACCGATTTATATTTTTTCTCTTTTTCACCTGCCAGTTTGTGTGGAGAAGAAAATGATAAAATTGATGAGAAATTTCCTTTGGGGTGCTGTTGAAGGACGTAAGAAGATGGCAAGATCAATATAACAAAGGAGCAAGGTGGTCTTGGGGTGAAGAATTTCCGCATTACAAACAAGACTTTGCTAGTTAAATGGATATGGCGTTACACGAAGCAAAAACAGGCTTTATGGAGAACTATTGCTCAACAGAAGACTAAGGCTGATGAAGAATTGATCTTGCCGGTAGACGAAAATGCTATTCAAAGAAGGAGTTTATGGTGAAACGTTACTAAGTTGGTTCCAGAAATTCATAATATGTTCACGTTTAAATACGAAATGGAAAGGGGGTTAGATTTTGGATGGATCGTTGGCATAGTATGGGATGTTTAAAGGATATTTTTCCTGTGATTTTTAAAGCGTGTATTAGGAAGCAAGACTCAATAGCTCAAATGAATAGGAATGGAGAATGGAATGAGAATTTCAAACATCAACTGAACGCTAACGAACAGATGGAATGGGATCTCTTGTGATGGGACATAGGTGATGTTCCTAACCTAGTGGAGGTAGATGACGAGGTTGAGTTTGACCCAAACTATAACAACAAATTATGCTACAATACTCTGTCTGGAGACGTGCCAGAATGTTCATTCTCCGGGTTTCTGTGGAGGAATTATATTCCACCTAAAGATAGTCTTATGGTATGGACAATCTGTCATGGTTCGCTTCCTATGAGAGATATGCTCAGGCATCATGGAGTTACGCTGGATAATACTTCTTGTCCGTTATGCAATGAAACATTGGAGACGTCCGACCATTTGATGCTTCATTGTCCTTTCACGTTCAAACTATGGGATTATTTCTTGAAATCGTTGAGTATTTCATGGCCATTGTCTGTCATTCTGGTGAAGCAATCTCTGGTACTTTGGAGCTGTGATACGAACACTTTCCAGAACATTGATAGCAGTCTGATAATTCATAACTGGGAAGCTGTCTTGCATAACTAGTTTCTTTTGTTCTTGGTTGTGGTTGAGTTACCAGATTTCTTATTGATTCTGGATTGTAATCTGTCTCTGGCAGTTTTTTTTTCTCATTAATATAAAATTTCTCTATTCGAAAAAAATAATATTACGCTTGATTTCAGACGCAAATTAAAATTTGACCACATTTTACTCCACCACTGTAGCGTGCAATACCGAATATAATCAAATTTTTTAGCTTTTAGTTTTTAGTTTAGTTATAATATGGTTGCATGATGGTGGACGCTTTAATAACTTGTAGACAAGCCTGATATTTTAAGTTTCCTAGAGCACCCAAATGTGTTAAACGACCCTGCCTGCTCCTTGGAAATTCGGCCAATGAAGAAGCAATTTGTTCTCCAGGCCGGCGATCCATTTATTTTCATAGGATTCTTGTACAACGGCCATAAAATCTATTTTTAATTCTCATAGGTATCATACTAAGTCTAATGCTACTTGATAACCGATTGAACTCCAAAACCTGTCCGTTCAACCTATTACAAATAACTGGCTGTCATTGTTGACCACAAGATTTGGGAGTTTTTTTAATTATATTTAAGTTGCTTAGTTAACATATACTGTACTTAGAGGTGTAAATTGGGTTGTGGCAGCACGACTACATCTCAGCACTGTATACGGTCCTGATAAACACGTGGCACGGCACAGCACAACACCTTAAGAAAGCACGTCATAATATGTATAAAATACTACACAACATGGCATAATACATCACATTTTGTGTATATTTCACAAAAGAGCCCTTGTTCTAGCCAATTATTGGCATTTTGTTATCATTATGTTGACTTATTTTCATAATAGCACATATAATACCTAAATATTCGGAAAACATTTATATTGAGAAATATAATATAAATGTGCCCGGCACAACATATCACGTTTATTTTTCTGGCACAGCCCAGCCCAGCACGCCTTCTAGCACGGCACGGCACGACACGTCATAATCTCCGGCACAGCATAACACGACACATAACACTCTAAGCAGGTGATTTCGTGGGATGCGCTGTGTTGAGCCGACACGTTTTACACCTCTAACTGTACTCCAGTTGATGATATTTTGATACTCCTACTGGCTACTTTTGTTGCTTTAAAATAATTAAACCTAAACGAGAAACATTTTTTCTTGTTGTTATCTTTGATTGTTATCATCAACCAATTTATAACATCTTTTAGCAAATTTCAGCAATTAAAAGGAAACAAATCTTCCATTTATCTAGCTGATTTTTCTCAGCTTGATGAAATTTAAGTAATGTTACCTGGCGAGATTGGGGTATACCCAAACTAATTGGGGTATAGTGCCTTACTAAGGGGATGCTAAAATTGGGGTGAGTTTACTTTATTATCCTTGAACTAATTAACCCTATTACTTAATCTAATAACCCTAAAATTAAAAACTTAAACAAACCGTTAATCTTCTCTTAATCTTCTCTTCTTCTTCATCTCATCTTCCATCAAACTCATAAGAAAAAATCTCTGAAAATTGAAAAATTTGATTTTCCTGAAAAAATGGTTGATTCGAAACGATCAATAGATAACACATATTCAACGGGAAGTATCAAAAGATCCAAATCAGAGAAAAAAGGTAAGGGAAAAGATGGAACTAGTAAACCCGAAAGTTCGATCCCTGGTAATGTTGAAAAAAATCCTCCACCGGTGAAAAGAAGACTGTAAGTGATTTCTAAACTCAACCCATTATTGTTTAGTGTTTTGTGATTGTTAGATTAGGTTAGAAATCGAAAATTATGATTTTCAGGGATTTTGGCCAGCAGGGTCGATACTTGAAGAATATGCCGGATGTTGTTTGTTTTGTAAGCGCCGACATGGTATTAGGATGAATAACCTGCCGACTTTTCATAGCATCCATGGTGATTGTTATACAATAACCAGGGCCAACAGGATATATTAACAAACCGTGCCGACTTACGTATAGTCGGCATGGTTTTAGTCTTGTACCATGCCGACTTCAGGTCACAGAAACTTGATTTTCATTACTTAAGTGTCGGCATCTTTCTTAAATAGGACCATTCCGACTGTTTTTTAGTCGGCATTGTAGATGAATACAACCTTGCCGACCAGATGGTAGTCGGCACGGTTTAGTTTATCGACCTTGCCGACCAGTAGATGACCAAAACCATATGAAAATGTGTAACAATTTTCATCTCTCTCCCACTTTATGTGTATGGGTAAGTGGTCAGGAATTGATTATTTTTCTCTAAGAAACAAGGAGAACAGTAATTAATTCTTCGCCATTTCCCCATACACGTAAAGTGGAAGGGAGAAGAAAATTGTTATCCAAATTTAAACCTTGCTGTAGGATCAGAATCTCGCAACAATAGTGTCTCAGCGAAATTATCAAAGGAACAACACAATAGCGTCAAAGAACAATTTCAGGAAGAATATAACAAACGATGTCAGCTAGGATCATGAGAAAGATGTGATAGTCCTGCGAAAATTAGAGAACTTGCGAAATTAACATTTGTAAGGTTGCGAGAATGTCGTAAGCCATATCCGAAAATAAAGGACAGATTAGCTGTCATCCGCTATGTATTTCCCTATAATAGTCATTCAAGTTGTAAAGATGAGAGATATCTTTTTTGAGTAAGAAACAAGTAAATAGGAGAGAGAAAGTTCAGAGCAGAGATCATTCTTGACTTCTTTATCTTTCTTGTAAGAACACTCAGAAATTAATCATAAAATTAAGAGTGTAAACCTAAAAATGAGTTGATCAACAATGAAATCATATGAGGGGTATGTTGTGGGATTTCCTGCAACTACATAATGGCGCTAGAAACAGGGAGATTGAAGATCGAAAGTTGAAGATTGTTGATTGAGAATATTCAAGTCAAGAAAGTGATTAAATAAATCAGTGAATCAGTTAGAAGAAAGACGAATAGAATTAATGAAAATGGCAAAAGATTGGAGTGTAATATGATAACAAAAACGATGATTAATGAATTCCATGAAAACATCAAAGGAAGAATACATAAACGAAATTTTGAAGGAAGGAAAGTTATGGTGGTAGAAAAAACATCACCCTTGAAAGATTGGGAAAAGCAAAAAATTGCATTCATGGCGGAAGAAATACCAAAAGAAAATTTGAACCACACATCTCCGTTGGTCATCACAGTGCCTATTACACGAAAAGAGAAGGAGACAACAATAAAATCCACAGGAGAATGGATGCTGAACAGAACTTTAATTGATACAGGAAGTTCAGTTGATATAATATTTTATCACGCATTCCGGGGAATGAGATTTAAAGATGAAGAAATGTCCAGTTCAACATATTTTGTTCACGGCTACGGAATATCCACAACAAAACCTAAAGGAGAGATAGTGGTAAGAATTCCACTTGGAGAAATCGAAACACATGTAACATTGTGCGTAGTGGATATGGAATCACCATATAATATGTTGTTAGGAAGATCATGGATACATACGATAAAAGTTGTGGTATCAACGTTGCATCAATGTATTAAATTTCCCACTCCAAATGGAATGAGTGAAATCAGAGGAGATGTTGACAATGCGAAATTATGTCATCAGATTGAAGTAAAGCATTATGAAGGACAAGCAAAAAAGAAACAATTTCACAGAAAATTGGCAAAGGAAAAAAAAAAAAGAATTTAGAGTATATATGATAAGGGCAAAACAAGGCAAAGGAATACCCAGCGAAATTTCGGAAGAAGGAGAAGAGCCTATGAAAACAATAAAAGAACCAACACCAATGGGAGAACCTAAACCCAGTTACACTGCCGCAGAACCAACAAAAGAAATAAAAGTTGGGACTATAGAGGAACCTCTAATATTGAGAATTAGAACCAAAATGGATAAGGAAGAAGAAGAAAGAACTGTTAATTTGTTGCGAGAATATAAAGATGTTTTCGCAGGAAGCATGGATAAGATACCGGGAATAGATCCATCAATTACATGACACAAGTTGGAGATTAACAAAAATATGAGACCATTTAAACAGAGAATAAGAAAAATTGCAACAACTTACCATTCCCAAATAGAAGAAGAACTACAGAAAATGCTTGATGCAGGAATCATAAGAGAAGCTAAATACCCAGAATGGATATCGAATATGGTCATTGTCCCAAAGAAAAACAAAGGAATCAGGATTTGCATAGATTTCACTGATTTAAACAAAGCTTGCCCCAAAGACAGTTTTCCATTACCAGATATTCCTCAAATGGTAGAATCCCCAGCGGGAAACGATAGGGTATCATCTTTAGATGGATCCAAAGGGTATAACCAAATCCCTCTCGCTGAAGAAGATCAAGAACATACTGCTTTCTTTGCCCCTAGAGGTTTATATTGTTACATGAAAATTTCATTTGGTTTGCGAAATGCGGGAGCGACATACCAAAGAATGGTAGAGAAGGTGTTCGCAAAATGGATATACAAGACGTTAGAAGTATACATGGATGACATGTTAGTAAAGAGTAAAGAAGCTAAAGACCATGTACAAGATTTGAGGGAGATTTTTGAACAAATGCGGAAGTATAACATTAAGTTGAATCCTGAGAAGTGTACTATTGGAGTTGCATCGGGAAAATTTTTAGGCTACATTGTATCAAAGGAAGGAATACAGGTTGATCCAGAAAAAGTGCAAGTAGTTCGTGACATGCCAACACCAGCAACAATAAAAGATGTACAGAAGTTGAATGGGCTTCTAGCTTCGTTGGGGAGATTCATTTCGGGATCATCAGACAAATGCAAATATTTTTTCGATATACTCAAGAAGGGTGCAAAATTTAAATGGAGTGATGAATGTGAAAAGGCTTATCAAGGAATCAAAGAACATCTTATGAATACAACTATTTTACAAAAAGCAGAACCAGGAGAAGAATTATTGATCTACCCTGCGACAACGTCGCATGAATTAAGTGTTGTGTTATTGCGAGTAGACACAGGAGTGGATAAACCCATTTATTACATTAGCAAAACTTTTAATACTGCCGAGAAGAATTACTTAAAGATTGAAAAGTTAATCTTAGCATTAGTTTATGCATCATTTAAGCTCCGCATATACTTTCAAGCACACAAGATAAAGGTATTAACAAAAGTACCAATTGAATCAGTGATGAAGAATTCTAAAAGATCAGGAAGGGTGGAGAGATGGAATGCACAAGTAGGCCACTTTGATATTAAATATGAAATTTTGTCTTCACCAAAATCACAAGTTGTTGCGGATTTCTTGGCAGAATTTCCTTTAGAAGAAGATGAAGCAGTAGAAGAAATGATGGATGTAGAAGAAGAGCATGGAGATCCAAAAGATTTATTAACAGAACCAAATAGATGGGAAATATTGGTAGATGGATCATCAAATGGAGAAGGAAATGGAGTTGGAATTGTTTTAATTTCGCCAGAAGGAATAAAGATGGCTTTTTCATTCAGATTGGAATTTGCATCCACTAATAATGAAACAGAATATGAAGCTTGATACATGCCTTAAAATTCGCAATAGAAATGAAACTAGAAAATGCAGGATCACTAGTGATTCGCAGCTAGTTATTCGCCAAATAAAAGGAGAGTATACTACAAATGAACCATCCTTGAAGAAATACAAGAAGCTGGTTGAAGAATTGTCAGCGAAAATCCCAAAAATAAAATGGAGGCACATTTCAAGAAAGGATAATAGACTCGCAGACGCTTTTGCTTTCATCTCAAGCATGATGACAGATCCAACTGCGAGATGCATAAAAATACAAACACTTCTGTCACCATCAATCAATAAAGAAGAGGAAGATGTGGATGTGATGATAATAGATAATGAAAAAGAAGAAATAAACAATGTCGCAGACTGGAGAATGGAACTTCATGCATATTTGGCGAAAGGAGAAACACCAAGAAATAGATTGGAAACACACAAGTTAAAAAGCCGAGCAACGAATTATGAATTAAGAGATGGGTTGCTATACCGAAAATCCTTTAGTGGACCATCACTCAGATGTTTGACACGGAGGAAGGAGAAAAGGTGCTGAAAATGTTACATAGTGGAGATGCTGGCAATCATAGTGGAGGAAGATCTTTGGCACATAGAGCAAAAATGCAAGGTTATTACTGGCCATACATGCATGAAGATGCAAAAAAATATCAAGACGTTGCGAAGATTGTCAGCGGCATGGAAAGAAAATACATGCACCAGGAGCACCATTGTCATCTTCAACCAGTGTGTGGCCCTTTGGAAAATGGGGCTTAGATATTGTGGGGCCATTTTTACCAGGAACTGGACAAAGAAGATACTTAATAGTCGCAACAGATTATTTCACAAAATGGACAGAAGTGAAGGCAGTACAACATATTCGCGACAAAGATATCTTTACATTCATATTCGAAAATATCATTTGCAGATTTGGAATTCCTGCACAGTTGGTATCTGATAATGGGAAACAGTTTGAGGACAGAATATAGAAATGTTACTTAATGCATTCAAGATAAAATGTGGAAAGTCACTCCTTTGTATCCACAAGCTAATGGGCAAGTAGAAGCAACAAATAAAACAATTGCAGATATATTAAAGAAGAAATTGGAAGGACATCACAGAGCATGGTGCGAACAAGTACATAATGCAGTATGGGCTTATAATACAACTAGAAGAGAAGCTACTGGAATGTCACCTTTTTGTTTAACATACGGAGTTGAAGCGGTGTTACCAACAGAAGTTGTTATTCCGACAACAAAAAGAGAAGCTTGGGAGAAAAATCTTAGTGCGGGCTTAATTTTAAACAAACTTGATGAATTAGAAGAAAAAGAGAAAAAGCTTTACAACATATGGAGAATTATCAGCGAAGATTAGCCGAGAATATAATAAACGTGTCAAAATACGCGAATTTCAACCAGGAGATTTAGTTCTGCGAGAAACACCAATATATCAGCGAGAAAATGGTGGAAAATTAGCGAAAAAATGGGATGGACCTTACATCATTAAGGAGATAGTTGGAACAGGAGCTTATAGATTAATGGATCCAGAAGGAAGATGTTGGTCATAGATTAGACAGACCATGGAACAGGTTGTACTTAAAAAGATATTATCCGTAAGAAGCTTTGAGAAGTTATGGAATTCTGAAAGAATAATTGCAAGATTACTCATATCAAAACAAGATGATGTGCGAAATTTCGCAGAGATAATCACAGAACAATGACATAAAAGAAAGGGGCGAACCTTTATGGCGTACACCCTAGTTCGCGAATAAAATTTCGCAAGAGGCAAATGTAAGACCTAAAGTACGTCATATTAGGGGGTACCTGTTGCATGGCTCAGGGAAAGGCTACACCGCCACCGGAACCTGAGTCATGGAGATTTGGGGTCAATAAAGCCCATCCGGGAGAGGCACCTTGGATTCTCAGCTTAAGCATATGACTTAGGTTGGGCGACTAAGGTAATAAGGACTCTCCCAAGGAGTGCAGATCTGATCAAGGCGCCGAGGTACACGGTTGAGTCAAGAGTGCCGGGGCGTTTGAAGCGTCCTTGCCATTCTTGACAAGTCTTGGCTTATACTGCACTCGGCCTGAAGAAAACCCCACTTAGGGTGCAGTCTCGTAACCATAAGCCCTATAGGTAAAAGGGATAAGAGGCTGCGAAAACAACTGGTTGTTGTTAAGACTGGATGGGAGGAGCTAACCTTGTATGGTAGAAGTACGCCTCCTTGAAGGGGCAACCAGGGGGGATAAGGGCGGCACCCTCCATTAGGGAGCTGATAAGTGTCTTAAGACGCAAATGTCATGAGGCTTTTTTCGCAAGGATATTAAGGCTTGTCATATTTGTGCAACAATCCTGAAGAGGCAATAATACAAAAGAAAAAGATAAGACGAGATCAATGGGTTTTCGCATGAAAGTGCGAAGACGTCCTGCGATTTCGTCGCAAGACGGCAATGTCATGGGGCTTTATTTTCGCAAGAATATTTAGGCCTGTCATATTGTCGCAACATTCCTGAAGAGGCCATAATACAAAAGAAAAAGTTAAGGCAAGATCAATGGGTTTTTGCATGAAAGTGCAAGGACGTCCTGCGATTTTGTCGCAATGACAAGAGGGGCATAATAAGACCTTTAATTAGGAAGGAAAATAAGACCATATGATAAAAAAAATTAATTATAAGTATTCGTAACAGATTATTTTTTGCAAGAAAGATAATGAGAGGCAAGTATGGGAATCAATACACAAGAAGCATTATCTTTCTCATCAACAAAATATTAAAAGGAAAAGTTGACTTCCAAAGTTGGTTGAAAAATGTAATTCAAAAGTGATAAAAAAGACAGTTCAAGAAAACAAAGCTAGATAAGAAGCTCAAGCTTCAATATTAATTCAGTAGCAGGAGATGCAAAATTCTTCGCCAATTCTCGCAAGCTCTCCTTCATTTCGGTTTGATCTTCGCCATGACTAGCATCTTGATTATCGCCAGCAATTACTTCTTCAGGAGAAATTTCTTTCTCATTCTGATTAACACCAGCAGATACTTCTTTAGAAGGAACCTCTTCTTCATCTTCCAAGAAATTATCCTCTGCACCGCTTTCGTAATCATAATCACTATCAGCAGGACGAGGAACTTCATCATCATCTACTTCTAAAGGATCAATTGATGTAGGAGGAAGAGAGTTGGACAATAAAATGTCATTTACAAGGACTTCAGCCCGGAGATGAACTTGGCGAAGAAGTGCTCTGATGATTCCTATCTTGAATATCCTTAAAATAAGCAAGATAATCAAGTCTTCTTTCTGCTCGGTCGCGAGAACCAGTAAGAGAGAGACAATGCATTTTCTTTGCGAATTTTGCATATTTAGCCTCCAAAACAGAAATAGAAGAATGAAGATTCTTCTCAGACTCTGCGAAAATAGAATACAAAATTTTATTAAGATAAGGAATTCAGAGAGATATGACAAAGAAAAATAATTAAGGCAGTCAAACTATTATGACTACCTTCCTTTTGCGAAATAAGGTGTTGAATCAAGGACAGACAACTATTCTCCCAACGGTCCATTGCGTCATCAAATTTATCTCCAACTAAACCTTTAAGTCGAGACTGAAGATTTTTCTCTTTAGAAATAAGAAAGGCATTTTTCTTCGCAAGAGAAGAATAAGATTCTTCTAATTTGGAATATTGTTCTTTAAGCTGATTCGCCTTTACACTTAAAGCTATTCTACCTTGAATGAGTGTATCTCTTTCAGCGATAGATGATTGTTACTTCTTTAAGTTCATTTCTCAAAGAGCGAAGAGATTGCTCTTGGTCAGCACATACTTTTTGAGAATATAAGTTGTTGCGAAGATATCGCCATCTTGTTTAAATAAGTTCGCTTCTCTTGAGATAAGGTTTTATTCTCATCTGATAAAGTTTCCATCCCTAAATTAGCTTTAGTTAAAGAATAAGAAAGACGAGATACTTCATTACTTAATAGATCTTGTCTTTGAACTAATTGGGTATTTTCATTGGTAAGATTATTTATTGATCAAGAGAATATGAATAGAGGTTATCTAATTGGTTATATTGATCCATCAAGATTTCTTTATCAACACGGGCTTCTTCAACAGCAGATTCAAATTGATATCTCTCCATTACGTTTCTGGTTTAATGCTTAACATGCGAAAGAGGGATTTAAGGATAATTAAACATGGGAAGGATAAAACCATCGAAAAGGCAAATTAAAGACATAGATAAGAAAATCATACCTCTCAATTCATCATTCTTCTTGCGAAGATTGTCACGATCCAGCAAAACATTCTGAAGCTTCTGATTTTCAAGACGAAGAGCATTACATTCTTTTTCTAAAGCTGTCTGCGAAGCAGCTCTGTCAGAACCCAAATGCTTGCTCAGAATTTCGCAAACATTAGACTTGATAGGATCAGTAGAAGACTTCTTGCCATCCAGAATTTCAGATAAAACTTTGAAAGCAATATCTATCCCTTCCACGGTTTCTTTCGAAAAGGAAGAGACTTGGGTAGAGAACTGGTAGAGATAGAAGGTTGAGAAACATTCTCAATGGGAAGAGAAGAGGTTTCATACACAGAAGGATCACAAGGGGTTTCAATCATAGAAAGGTCAGAAGAAATGAAGTCAGAGGCAGCATTTTCGCGAATTGGAGATAAAGGTTTATCTTGCGAAGATGTCGCAGGAGATTTGAAGAATGAGTAGTGGAAGGGAACAGAAGTTGGAACAGTTTTAAGGTGGCGAGATTTCTTGAGAGGTTTATTAAGATCTTTATCACCCTGCGAATTACAATCCAGATAAGAAACAGAGGCAACAATATTGTTATTAGAAAAGATAGTGTTTCTTACTACCTTCTCATTCGCAGACTTTCTTTTATGTGCGACAACCTTATGCTGTGATTTGGGAATGTTAGGGTTCTGAACTGTAAATTAGTGTTGGAGCGCTTTTGCTGAAATAACAAGAGTATGGGAATCACATAAACAACATCAAATAAGGCAATAAACAAGATCAATTTCAAATATCAATTCACAAAACTCATAAAGAAGAAAAGAAAACTAACCTTGATGAATCCATGAAAAATAGCAGGGAGATTGTTCGAAAAATTACGAACTATGAAGATCGTATGAAGATGAAGAAGAACTTAAAGATTGAAGAAGAAAGAAGAAGAAAAGTTGCAATAATGGAATTTGCAGAAGAACGATGAAGTTGCAGAGAAATAAAAAGAAAGAAAAGAGAGTGGAAGGAATATATATAGAGGGAATTTCTCTCGAGAAATAAACACGATTAATACGGAAAGATATAAGCGGTTAAAAAGCAACGGTTACAAAAGACGTGTGAGAAATAAATGGAGGAAAGAATACGTGTGATAAATGCAGAATATGAAGAGGAAACTGCGGCATTTCTCACATCATTCTCTACTTCGCAGAGAAGATATGAGAAGAGGCAAGATGTAGGATCAGAATCTCGCAACAATATCTCAGCGAAATTATCAACACAACACAATAGCGTCGCAGAACAATTTCAGGAAGAATATAACAAACGACGTCAGCTAGGATCATGAGAAAGATGTGATAGTCCTGCGAAAATTAGAGAACTTGCGAAATTAACATTTGTAAGGTTGCGAGAATGTCGCAAGCCATATCCGAAAATAAAGGACAGATTAGCTGTCATCCACTATGTATTTCCCTATAAATAGTCATTCAAGTTGTAAAGATGAGAGAGATCTTTTTTGAGTAAGAAACAAGTAAATAGGAGAGAGAAAGTTCAGTGCAGAGATCATTCTTGACTTCTTTATCTTTCTTGTAAGAACACTCAAAAATTAATCAATAAAATTAAGAGTGTAAACCTAAAAATGAGTTGATCAACAACGACCAATATCGTATGTTCAAATGTGTTGTTTGTTTTCATATCTCTTATTTGTGCATTGTTTAGGTTCCCAGAGGAAAAAAAAGAAGATCTACCTTGTTCGGTTACTGCAGAAGAGCTATTAGAATTTATTGACGGAATTTATCCCAATGTAGAAGATCCTAAAGATGAAACTGAAGAGAATTTCCCTGTTAGGAAGTTACTTCTGATGGGTAAGAAAAATCCTGAAGAATTCCTAAGGTTTATGCACAGTCCTAGCAATCCCCTAAACTATGTTGAATGCACATCATCAGAGGAGGAAGAAGAGGAGGTTGATCCAAGAACTTTTTTCAGGTCATGTGACTTTTCTGGAGTGAACCCCTATTACAATGAGGACGGTGACTACATAGATCAAGGTAAAGGAAAAGCAAAAGATGATGTTGCTGAAAAAGCTAGTGATGGTGAAGAAGCTAGTGATCTGGAGGAAGATAACAACAAAAAGAAGGATCCATGAAATTCTTAAAATCTATTATGCTTCACTTGCTTAAGAAACTTAGACTGTGGTTTGAAATATTTGAACTGTTAGTTGTTGGTTTTAGACTTGTTAAACTTATGTTAATTTTCAGTTTCAATTTCTTTAGAACTTAATATTTTTTATGAAGTTTTAGATAATTTTAGTGGACGGCATGGTTTGTAAGCTCGACTTTGCCGACCTAATCATGTTATATGCTTTAGTGCTGTCAGGGATATATAGTTGGCATGGTTTGAAATCTCAACCCTGCCGACCAAAATGTTAGTAGTATAAAAATATTACTTTTTAAATACAAAGTACAATCCATTGAATGCTCAACGGCTAAAAATTTCAAAATCAAGATATTAGGTGTGTTGTTATCATAAAAGCATTCTCAACTTCATCCTCAACCTTGCATAAAGAATGGAAGTTTCAAGTGCAACACAACCAAATATTTGCAGTCTTTGTACGCTAAGTGGTCATTTTTCAAACGATTGTCCCTTTGAAGGAAGCAAATGCACTTTTTAAGGTTGTAAGGGATTCTTATTTATCATGAAAGATGCAGTAGGAGATGTATATCAGCCGTATGCTTCAAAATGCACGTGTTGTGGGTTTTTCTATTGGATAGATGAGCGCCTAGCTCCGTATGAAGTTGCTAAAATCAACCTTCTACCATGCACAGATCCATGTTGCGACGGTAAGATGGAGCTAATTACCTCTCCTAAGAAAGTGTTTGCCGGAAAAAGATACTATCTATGTCCCAAATATGTTAGGGTTAAGTTTTTAACGTTTGTATGCTTTAATTAAGGTTTGTGTTCGATGTAAAGTCGGCATTGTACTAAATTAAAAGCGTGCCGGCGGCTTTATAGTCGACACTTAAAAGTTTACAAACCTTGCCGGTGAATATAAGGTCGGCAGGTTTCTCCTAATACACCCTGCCGATTATAATGTATGAGAACATCCAGAAACAAGTTTTTTTTTCTGTTTTTATCGGCATGGTTATCTTCAACAAACTTGCCGGCGGATGTGCCGTCGGCATGGTTCTCCTCATAAACCCTTCCGACTTAATGCATGAGAACATCCAGAAAAAAAAAATTTTGTCTGATTTGGTCGGCATTGTTATCCTCAAAAACCATGCCGACCAGATAAAAGTCGGCAACCTGACGAAAGCAAGACCCTGCCGACCCTAGGAGTATACACAAAAAAAAACCAAACAAAAAAAACCAATGACGAATACAATGCCGACCAAAGGAGTATACACAAAAAAAAAAACAAATCCATTTCATTCATTTGTAGTACGCCAAACCACACGAATGCGATTACAAAAGTACTCCAAAAATATTCCTTAGTTCCTACCATAATCAATCATCACTTAAATCTATTGGAGGGAGTTCATTCAAATCTATTGAACCTCCTCCTTTAGTTAAATATATGGGAGATTCCCTAGACTCATCTAAAACATTCCAAAGGGTCATGTTGTCCTCATAAAGTTTCATCCATTCCTTGCTCTTGTTGTTTGTGAACTTCTCCCAAAAACTAAACCTACAAAGAGGAGGTAATGGACATTCCTTGTTAAGTTGTAGACCAATAAAATTATTTTTATCCACCAAAGCCATGACAATTCTTCTATGCTTGAGTTGCTCCACGCAAACCGCATGTTTCGGTGAAAACGCTATAGATAGTCCATTACTAAGAAAAATGTACCACGCAATTCCACGTATCCGCCAATAGATGGCCACACTCTGGCATTCTCAACCAATTCTCCCATTGGACCGATGCATTTCCCTCCGGGCCTTTAACACTAGTTAACAAATCTTTAAAAGTTGCTTCTTTGTCCTCTATGGAACCTTCTAGCATAATTGAGATATGAAATTCCTTGTCGTTTTCTAGTCGGGCGGCCATCTTCTTTCTATGTATTGGCATTGGGTGAGATTCTCCTCAACCGCTCCACTTAAGTGTCCCAATTGTTGCGAGACAACGTCAAACCCACAATTTCCATCTTTTGGGACGTCGTCTGTACCAATAACGAACTCTTGAATAATTGGAGGGAGTTGTACGCGATACTCTTGCAAAACTGGTTGTACTACCTTCCTTGGACGACCTCTTTTCTTCGCAACATATCCTTGGCTTGCTTGACTCTCAGGAGGTAGAGTGTCATTTGGATTCAAGTTTGAGACCATTTGTGTAGTTGAATCCTTCCTTGGCCGACCCCTTTTCTTTCCAAAAAATTCCATACTTGCTTGACTCTCAAGAAGTGGAGTGCTATTTGGATTCAAGTTTGAAACTGTTGGTGTAGTTGTTTCTTTCCGCAGACGACCTCTTTTCTTTTTAGCCGGCTCCTCCTTGTATTGCGCATCGGTATAAACATGTCCGGATGGATCACACTTTGTACTCAAATGCTCTTTAATTTGTTCCCTTTCGGATTGATCGCACTTTGTACTCAAATACTCTTTAATTTGATCCCTTTCAGATTGATCGCCTTTTGTACTCAAATACTCTTTAATTTGTTCCCTTTCTTCCGCCCTCGTCTTTGTGGTAGGTAGTCTACCACATGGATCTTGTTTCGCCGGTTCTTGAAGTTCTTCCATAAAAGGGTAAACAATCGGCATCAGCTTGTGCTTCATAGTTTGTTTGTCCAACCTATTCAACTTTGGGTACTTTTCAAGGATTATTTTCCCCAGTTCTATGTCGCCAAACTCTTCACCGGGATCTTTTCTTGGAGCCGGTTTGAAAGATAATTGCTTCCAATAAGGATTGATATCATCAAGAGGAATGGGAGTTTTATACCTACCAAGCATATGACGACATGGAAGTCCGATAGACTTCATTATCCTACACTTACAAGGCATGCTCGGGTCGTCTACTTTTTATACTTTTTAAACAAAGCGAGATGTTTCATCATAAAACGTATTTCCCAATGCGAGACGTTGCAATGTATACCAACAAGCATCCAATTATCCTCCTTAAATTCCCTCAACTTCCGTAAGCTACTTTCTTGGAATTGCTTTTTTATCTTGTTGATATCATTATTAGTGTACTCATGGATAGCATGTTGCACCGTCACAATCCCATTTTGACTTGTGAAAAGTACACCTTTTAGTCTCTCATGAGCTTGCTCTACCATACTTGTGGATTCAAGTTTGAAATGTTTATAGTCGTAAGTAAAATCATACACAAACCTCTCTTTGTGTGGCCTCAACTATTGTTTCTTACAATATTACACTACTTTGGGGTAATTAGTCCCCCAATCTTCCTCGAACTCCTTCAAGTTTATCTCATATCTTGCAACACTCATCGACCAAACCACCTTATCCCACGCTTTCATGAATAATCCAAACTTGATCTCACCTTCTTTCCATTCTTCGTCTTCTTTCTCTTTCTCCTTCTCTCGCTCCTCTTTAGTTAGTTTGCTAACACGTTCATCTTCCTCCTTTTCACGTTTAGTTCCTTTCTTTGCCTTCGGTTTTTGGATATGACTTATACAATTCTTTATAAGATTGCATTGTATATGCCAAGTGCAAAGGAAATTTTGTGCATTGGGAAAGACTATCCTCACGACGTTCATTATTGCTTGCTCATTGTCGGTGACTATAACCCCGGGAGTCTCGTCTTCGTGGTAGAGAAGCTTCAAAGTTTCCAATGCCCAAATATAACTATCATCCTTATCACGCTCAATAAAACACCATGCCACCGTGAACGATTGCTTATCCGAGGTTTGTCCAACAATATTCAACAAAGGCAAGTTGTACATATTCGTCTTATAAGTACAATCCATGAACAAAACTTGGTAAAAACAACGCGCCAATTGAATCATATCGTGATGCGCAAGAAAAATACGATCCACCTTCCCCTCCGATGACTCATGGTGTCTCACCGTGTAGTTGTATTTGTGTATTAACCATTGTGATTCTTCTATCACCTTTCTTCCATCCCATTCATTTATTTTAATAGTTGCCTTGGCCGCATAAATTGTAGAAAATGAAGAGAGGTTATTCTTGTAATCCCTCTTGAACTTACTAAGGATCTTGCTTGGTTTAATTCTCGAACTTGTTCTTACTTGTTCGAACTCGTGCGGTTTCAACTTGGCAACTTTACAATTCCCAACATGAGTTTCCGGATCTTTATGGTCATGCCAACCAACATCAAGTCTAGTAATTCTCCACATGCCATCGGTGTATTTGTTCCTCCCAAAAATAATCTTGAATGGGAATCCACACTTCTTTGACTTCGTCTTGTACACCCTAGTCGTCTTCTTATCATACACATAACCCTTTCTCTTGTGACTTTCGTCCGGCGACCCATAACACTCGCACACTATTTCAAACCGCGTAGATTTTCGTTGGGTGTTTTTCACTAGAACACACATCTTCTCTTTTGCTTTCTCAACAATCCAATTGACCGCGTCGTCTTTTTCCTTCCATTCCAAATCATTAGCATAATGTGCGGAAGTATCAGGACCCCTAATTTTCTGAGCTTGAGGCTGATCCGTCATCGGTACCAATGCAACAATCTAAAAAACATCAAAAGTTAGTTGATATATATTACCAAGGTCGGCAAGGTCGACATATAAAACCCTGCCGACTACAGAACATCCGACACGTAAGAAAAAATTAACAATGCCGACCAGACAAGAGTCGGCAAGGTTCGAAAACTTGAAGATGCCGTCTTAAGCATTTTCAAGTAATGACTCCTGTGTTGTAAAACTGAAAGTCAGCATGGTTCATATTTTCTACCCTGCCGACACGATTACTGCTCTGAAAAGTCGGCACGTTGTTCAATTAACAACCACAACGGCGTGTTTGGCCGGCATGATCGACAAGCTTCGACCCTGCCGACCCTGTGCAGCAAAAGTGAAAAAACAAAACCAAAATCCATCATTTGCATGGAAAAATCACAATCTTCACCACGTAGGTTGTCTACATGATTACTTGCAGCTCCATTCTCTTCTTCTTGGTCATTGGATTCTACGTTTGGCTCAAGATATTCATAACTTCCATACCCATCATGAGTTTGAGGAAAATAAAAGTGAGGGTCATGCATGTAATCCATTTGATCATGGTCTGGTAGATCATCATACAAATACTCATATGTAGGAGGAAAGTTAGAAGACTCTCCCACTTCAAAATCAGGATTTGAATCACTCATATCACAAATTTCTCACAAACCCTAACTTTCCCCCCCCCCCCACCCAAACTTCCTCTACTACTTCATTCTACTTCTCTCTCTAAATTATTTCTAAAACTCAACTTATAAATCAACTAACTAATCTAACTAATTTAATTAATCTAATCATTTTAATTAAATTAGTGTTAATCATGGGGGATTTTAGTTATTTACAAAAAACAAGGTTAAGGGGTGGCTTGGTTTTACTTCATAATGACCACATTTTGTCTTATTGGAAATACCCCGATTAGTTTGAGTATATCCCAATCTCGCCTGGTAATGTTACTGCCTTCAAATTTTTTTTTTTTTTTTTTTAAATGTAGATTTTACCAAATCAGTATTCGGTTCCCAAACCCCAATTACAATGCCTTTGCTGTAAGGTTGTACTTCTATGGTGATCATCATACCCAAAGGAAAATCTTTGTAACAGGGTTACATTTTGCCATTTTGGGAAGATATCATGCCATTAATTGCTACTCCTTGCAAAAAATCATGGACGCACGTGGTGAGATCATGCCAGTTGCAAAATCTGTAAGTTGGGAACATAAAAATACTTGATTAGGCCTGCACCAATCTCTATCACCATATCTGCAGATAACTGACATGTACCCTCAAAACAAAGCAATCAAACTTTCAAAAAGATTCCTTGTACCGTTAAATTAATTCTTTACATTTGAAAAGATTAACTCTTCATAAATTACTAGACCCCTTCATCCGATGGTATAAATTGGGTTAATAATTTTAAAGGAGGAAAACTTACTTCTGGGTTGCGTTACTTCCATAGTTCCATTTGCAGGAGGGGAAAAAAAAATCCTCGGGGGGTAGGCCTAAAATTAGGAGTTGACTTCACCTGATGAGGTGCAAATGTGTCAAAAAAGAACGCAAATCTTCTTGATCTGTCACCGAACATTATGAGATACAATTTGCATATATTTAAATAGATGGAATAAAGATTTTGATTTTGTGATTGAGAATACAAGCCAGATAATCAATAATATTCACGACTATCTTCCAAAATATTCCACACAATGTATACCTTGAATTAGGCTTTCATCTCTATGTCTATAAATAGAGCCTTATGCTTCAGGTAGAATCTCACACTACACTAAAGTTAATTAGTTGTTTGTTCTTAAGTAAATTTGGTATTATGGCAAAGAATACTTTCATTTTCTCTCCTTTCTTTTATGCCTTTCTTTTCCTAGTTTTGATTGGGTTCACCTCTGAGTAAGTACTCATTCTACTTCTTTTGAAGCGTGGCTTTAAAACTCTGAAACAGATAGTTTTGTTGTTTTTGATTATTATTCATATTATATTGTTTCGATCTCTAACGGTCTTTCTTTCTGGGTTTTGTTTCTGTGATCGGAATGATGTTGCAGACATGGAGGAGGTGTAAGAGGTCAATCTTGTAAACTTGAGAATACTTACCCTTTCGGATACAGGGTTCAGTCAGACAGTACTTGTGAAGGTTGTGATGATTTTTGTAAAAAACTTGATGTTCCCTCAACATACACTGGCCCGAATACGGGTGACAAATCGGGAACGTGCTATCAGCCTAATGATAAAGTAAATGTTTGCTTGTGTTGTGTTGCTTGAAGCAAAAATAATATTATGTTTCTCGTGAATTGTGTTTTCAGTGCATCACCAGCACCAAGATTCACTTTTATTTATCTCTTTCTCGCAAATGCAACCACAAAATAAGCAATGAATGCATGTGAAGTTACCGTATTTCGTTATTGGTTATTCGTGTCGTTTGTTGTTGGCTACCATTGCCACCTCCTTATCGATTGACAGGGTTAAAATAAATTTACTATACCAACTGACAAATTAGATAAATACACCTTGAAGTTGAGAAAAACATGAAAATACATGTGAAATTTATCGAAGTCATCTTGGTACGTTGTCCTCTTTGTAATAATGAAATTGAAAGTTATTGTTGCATATGTGAACGATAGCGTCCTAGTCATATCACCAGTCTCCCTTCAAGTCTAGCTGAATTGCTCCACAACAACAATAGAATTGGATAAACAATAACAATTCATTTTTGCATGCATTAACTTGATTCTTCTTGTCTTTAAAATGTGCTCGAGCAATGAGAATCCCACTAATCAAGCACCCCATATGTACATAAGTTTCCGTGAACATACTAAATGAGGGGGGCACGGCGTGTATTTCTAGATCAGGGATGTTGAACTTACTAAATTAGCAAGTGAACTAATTTTAATCCGTTTTTTAAATCCAGTTCTTATCTTCTAAAATCATGAAATTAAACTAATACAATAATACTACTACTTGATAACTGAGTGACCTCCGTAACCTCTTTCAAATAATTTTATAAACCAAATTGATATATATATATATATCCACAAAATTGGTTCCAAAGTTTATATATATCCCAACTTGCTTCACAAATAATAATACGTAAATGTTATGGATCAAGAGGTGTATCTGATAATCAATACTTAATAATAATATTATTAATGAGCTAACTTCAACAGGACACCATGAGGGCATCATTCATGAATGTGTTAGTCTTGGCTTCCATCTCTATAAATTAAGCCTTAGTTTTTTGGGGAAAATCTCACATTTCTAAAGTTAATTGTTCCTCTTATCAAATTTTCGGATTATGGCAAAGATTGCTCTCACTTTCTCTCCTTTCTTCTTTGGTTTACTTTTCCTAGTTTTGATTGCTTTCATCTCTCAGTAAGTACTCCTTTAATGCTTTTAGTTGTGACTACATAAAATTCTGAAACGGATTAGGAGAAACAGTTTTTGTTGTTTGGATTATTGTTCATGTTATGTTGTTTCAGTCTCTAAAAGTGTTTTCCTTTTTCTTTTTGTGTTTTGGTTTGTTTGTGTGAATCTAAATGATCTTGCAGACAAGGAGGAGGTGTGAGCGGTCAATCCTGTGCACCTGGAGGTAATAACATTTTTGCAGGCAAGCTTACGGCCTATGGTTGTTACGGTTATTGTGAAGGTTTTTGTAAATCAACTGCGATTCCCATAGGATACACGAAGCCGAATTTGGGTGTTAAATCATGGTCGTGCTCTTTTGTTGGTCCCACGTATTATTCTACACCTTGGCTTTGCGTGTGCTGTGTTGATTGAAGAATGATCCAATGAATTAATGTCCTGATGATTGCGCTGCCACCACCATGCACCACCGCCATCACACAAAATATCTTCTATCTTTTTCTCTCAAATGTATCCACAAAATAAGCAATAAATGATTGAATGAAAAGCCACTGTATTTATTATTTCTATCCGTTTTGTTGTTGGCATTAGTATTTGCTTATGGTAAAAAAAAATAAATAATCCTTTTGACATGATTCCAAAACAAACAAGCATATTATGAACGCGCGATTAGGGATATCAAAACTAATTGGGGGATAGAAGAAAAGGACAAAAACTGGATCCAAATATCAAATTAGGATCATCCGTTATCTAATTATTTTTTTAATTCTTAATCTACCCTTCACTTAATTAGGTTTAGTGTTTAATTATACTTAGGAAAATCATAAGATTATTTGATAAATGATTAGTGTATTATTTAGTTTTGGGTGAGGTGAGAGTTGAAGGAGGGAAAATTTTTTGAGAGGGAAGTTTTTTTGGTGAAAATGGTGGATGATAGTGAAAAGAGAATTGTTGTTGAATTTTTAGCTCAACTATGAAAAGAAGTTTTTTCTTTGAATTCTCCATTTTTTTCTCTGAAAAAGCTCGGTGTCGGCATAGAAGAAGTATGAATACCATGCCGGCATATGTTGGAAATTTTCATAAATGTTTGCCTCTACGAAGAGTTTCCGGTGATCGACCTGAATTTTAGTCTGTTTTGAATTTTTTTCTGGTTTTCAGTCCACTGCCGGCACAGTCAGTTAATTCTCGAGCATGCCGGTAGCTGCCGACATGGTATGTTGGTTGAATTTCTTTGCCGGCATATGATGTAAAATATCCAGAAACTTGAAAAATAAAATTCACTTGAGTACCGGCATTGATAGATTTCTATCGAGCATGTCGGCACTTAGTTACAGCATTGAATATTTGTTACCAAGCATGCCGACACCATTTTCCGGCATGGTCTTCATCACTTCCGGCGATGTAAAAAAAATTATTTCTGACATGGTCTTCATCACTATCGGCATGGTCTTCATCACTTCCGGCATAGTCTTCATCACTTCCGGCATGGTCTTCATCACTACCGGCATGGTCTTCATCACTTCTGGAATTTTTTCATCACTTTCGGCATGGTCTTCATCACTACCGACATGGTATTCATCACTTCCGACATGGTCTTCATCATTTCCGCATGGTATTCATCACTTTCAAATGTAAAAAAAAAAGAATCGATTTCAAATTGAGGAGCCGGCAGAGAAGGAGAAGACAATTTACAAGGGTGAGGGGAAACTTTATAATTTGAAAGGGACTGGGGAATATTTAGGTTTCAAATCCCTAACCCTAAAAGAGATTAGTAAGAGGTGAAGATGGAAATGGGGGATATGATTTTGTTTTTTGATTTTAAGTTTTTTGATTTTTATTTTGAAGGAAGGGTATTTTAGTAGTTTTTCCCCCCCAAAAACACCCCTTAGCAAACACTGTTGGTTGGGGGAAGTAATTCATATCCCCCAATTAGTTTTGATATCCCCCAATTGCGCGTTCCTTATTAAAGGGCGTCATGGTTTATTAGAGGGGCGGCATTCTAATAGGACAAAAAGGGTCATTACATGATCATTCAAGGTGTCCCTTATAAAAAAAAATGGAATTGACAAATTAACCCTCATAATTGATAACCTAGTTTAGTGATGATAATCAAGTTTAGTATTAATGATTAATTTCACTTATATTAACTCAAAATCAAAACCAAAATCAGATTTTTAGAGTTAAAAAACAAAAAAAGTTTAGAGGAGAAGAGAAAGAAAAACTTATGTGATATTTGTGAAACCCTAGATTTTGATTCACTCAACCAAAATGAGTGACTCCAGTTGCAAATTTGAGTTGGGTGAATCTCTATATGATAGAGAAAACAAGTACTACATACTTCTTGATGGAGATCCTGATATGGAGTATTTGTTAGATGGTGTAGATGTTTTAACCCAAAGTGAAGGTCAATCTCAACTAACTGAAGAAACTAACCAACAAAGGGAAGAACCCAGCACTGAAAATGACCAGGTATACTTCTAAACTAGTTCCCATTAGTTTTTTGTTTCTCAAAATTCTCTAAAGTACGTAAAAAAATCAAACTTTTTTAAAATTTCAGAAGAACATACGGTTGGAATTGAGCTTGTGACCAACCGTAACTATATGTTACGGCACGTAAAGTTTCAAATACCAACCGTAATTGGTTGAATTTTGGGGAAAACCCAGAAATAATACCAGTTACGGTTGGTATATTTGTTTCATTACGAACCATAGGAAACTTACGGTTGCTAATGTCCTGCAGTAGTTACCAACCGTAACTCATCATGTTCATGGGAGTATTTACTGCACTATTTACAGTTAATAAGATGTAAATCGAGACCAACCATAATTGGGCTACGGTGTGTTATTTACTTTTTCGTGTCCAACCGTAAGTTACACCGAGTGTTTTAGTTTTTTTTTGATAAACTTACGGTTTGTTAGAATATGACAATTACCAACCGTAGGACTGTGTAGGATTAAAGTTACAAACCGTAACACCCTTCTGGTTTGTTTATACTCTTTCGTTACCAACCGTACCTTTGTATATGTTTTCGTTTTGTTTCCTCGTTTAGACTAATGTTGGTATATTTTTGTCCAGGTCGTGGATGTACCCCCCTAATGGATGAACAACCTTTAGCAAATGAAATTCTCACCGAAGATTCTAGCTTTCACTATTTAACCGAGGAGACATGGGGTGAGAAAGAAGATGCGAAGAAGTGGGATAGAGAACGAGGCAGGTTGATTAAGTGTATCGTAGTTTGTAATGGTACAACTAGTGATATTGCCTTTCAAATGGTTTGTGAGTGTAGTGGAAAACATAGAAGTCACGCAAAAAAAGGTACCTTGCACGAAGCAAAGACAAAGAGGAAGATGACTACTTTCTCTAAGAAGACCCGATACCCTTTCAAGCTTCAATTTAAAAGGAACGCGGCAAAAAAGTGGTTTTTGGAGAAAGTTGTATGTGGTTGTCCTAACCACCCTATACTGGATAGTTTGCTAACACACTCTTATGCTTGACGCCTTACTGAAGAAGAAGAGAAGATCGTAGAATCATTGACAGAAATTCGTATGAAGCCCATTGATATCCTCGCTCACTTAAAGGAAAGAAACCCTCAAAATGCTTCTACTTTGCCTAACATCTACAACGCAAGAACAAAATTGAAGAATAAGAAATGGGAACAAATGAACGAAATATAACAATTAAAACATCTTTTATTGGCTCATCCCGAGTTTGTAAAGTTGGCACGGTGCTCTCATCAAGTGCTTCTAATGGATTGCACATACAAAACCAACGAGTTTGAGATGCTGTTGTTTAACATTGTCGGAAAAACTTCCACAAATGTTCCTTTTAGTGTTGGTTTTTGCTTCTTGAAGAATGAACTTGAAGAGAGCTATGTGTGGGAATTAAACCAAGTGAAGTTATTCTACGTAGAGGGATACACTACAAACGTGATTATTACCGACAAGGAACAAGCTTTGTTGAATGCAATAAAGAGGGTTTTCTCGGAAGCTCATAACCATCTTTGCACGTTCCACTTGTGGAATAGTATTGAAACTAAGTGCATGCGCATTGTCCGTCCAACCAAAAAAAGTGAAATGGATAGAATAAAGAAACTACCATTACATCAACAAGAGGAAGCCAAGGAGAAATATAAGAAGGATGACAAGTTGGCGGAACTAAAATTGGATAGTTTCAAAATGAAGTGGAGAGCCTTGATACATTCTATCACCGTGGATGAATATGAGGATAGAGCTCGTATGTTAGTGGCTCATTGGAAAAGGAGTTATCCAAGTGTTTTGAAGTATTTGTTGGATAATTGGTTGGATCCGCACACAGAGAAGTTTGTAGGGACGTTCACTAACCAATATAGGCACTTTGACAACCAAGCTACAAGCACGGCGGAGTCATCTCACAACCGGTTGAAGAAGAAACTTCATAGTTGTAATGGTGGGTTAGTTACGTTATTCGAAGCCATGAATGCTTATTTTCTTCATGATCACGATAGAGTTACAGAGTCTTTTGAAAAAAGAAAAAGTAAACTACACACTAAATGGTTAGACAATTCGTGGCTAAGGGAAATTACATTTCAAGTTTCGCACCGCGCAATTGATATGATAATGTATGAACTACAACATTTTGAATTAAGGTATTATGAAGAAGGGTATGTTTGTCCAAACATGATAAGTTTGGGACTCCCATGTCGGCATGTTATAGCCACTTACCAAGACAATGTGATCCCGATTCAAGATTTTGATCCCTTTTGGAAACAATTATCATTCCGTGAAACAATAATTGATCGAGATTTTGGAGGAACGTTTGGCGATACCGAGTTTGGAAGAGCTCTAGCCGAGAAATATGTCACACTAAGCCGAGGCCAAAGGAAAATATGGTTGAGTAACTTGAGAGATTTCGTATATCCACAATTTAATTAGGTTTTATATCAAGGAACCACCAAAGAGGAAGAGTAAGGGGAGGCCTCCTAACAAAAAAAAAAAGTTACGTACGAAATAAAAAAGAAAGGGAATTTGCGGAAGAATCAAAGAAAAGAGATCCTCCTGGTTATGAATGGTTGAGAAAGGAATATGAAGCGGAGGATGAGATGGAAGAGGATGATATTCAAGGTAGAAACAAACGGAAAAGAGGTAAAGCGGAACCAAGCCGTCGAGATGTCCAAGAAAAATGTATCGAGCTTCCTACTCAAGAAAGTTCAACAAGCAAAATTGATGTTAAAGGAAAAGGTCCGGTATTTCGCTCCAAACAACTTCAAAGAAGCAAAGTTATTGTTAAAGGAAATGGTTGCAAAGAAAGTGAAAAAGATGATGGAGTTAAAGGTAAAGGTTCTTTTGTCGGTTCTGAGGTTTCCTCCCAAGCTAGTTCAATAAAAAAACTTGTTGGTAAAGTTGGTCTTAAACAATTAGCAAAGAACAATGAAAATAGTCCAATGGTTGAAAACATTCCATCAAGTGGTGAGAAGGAGAAGGAGACGCTTCGTATAAAAGGAGTTCCTAAACCACCACCTAGAGATGAGAATGGTCGATATATCCGGAACTATTACATTCTCTATGAAAGTTACCTTCTTTTTTCCCCCGACTATATTAGTGATTATATCAAGGCCACGGATGATGTTCATGGTGATGGGAATTGTGGTTACCACGTCTTCGTGGATCAACTTGGACCCTTTGAAGACGCGAAAAGGGTGGGGTTGTGACCAAGTTACTTACGTAAGGAAAAAATGCTTAATGGAACTACGTGGTTACCTCTACTTCTATAAGCCGATGATGAGAGTTGAAAGAGACGAAACTGATGAGGTGTTAAATGAGAGCTTCGCAAAAATGGAAAGGAGGTTAACCGGAAATATATGTTTGACAAGCGAATATTGGATGTGCATGCTTATATGTGGCCAACTACTCTCCAACACATTCAATTGCGTCATTCACTTAATCTCCAAGACCATGAGCCATACATTTGCACCAACAAGAAACCCGTTTGTCGAAGATTTGTCAACAACAAAAACTGTTGTCATGGGGCATGTGGAAGGAAATCATTACATCGGCCTCCGATTACATGAAGAAAGTCCATTACCTCCATTGTGGAGGGAATTTGGTTGTGACGGTGAACTCCCCAAGACTTGGTGCAATCGATTTGAGAAAAGGATTGAATAATGGAATGCGATAATGTTGTCTATGCCGAAGCAATTCATAGTTATGACCGATGATGAAGAGGATGCTTAAATGTTTATAAGTCTTGGTGAAATACATTCCTTGCCATCCCAATTCATTGTTATGGCCGACGATGAAGATGCGTAAATGTTGTGAAGGGTGTTGAAAAACATTTTACATTTTGTGTTTTGGTATTTTGACTAAATTTGATGTGACAATATCATATCTATTTAATTCACGTTATGAATGAAGTATTTTGTTAAATTAAATTCGTGTAGAATTCAAGTTTCAGGGTTATTTACGGTTTGTAAAAAAGTTCAATTACGAACCGTAGCAACGTACGGTTGGTAACGATAATGTAGTTACCAACCGTAACTAACTTCACAAACCAATTTTAACTGTCATCGTCATTTACGGTTGGTCACGATAATAAAGATACAAACCGTATATTAAATAAGGTTGGTTTCTGTAATGTAGTTACCAACTGTAACTATCACTTACAACTAAGGACACCCAGATTTAAGTCATTTAAAACCATTATACAATCTTCATTACTAAATCAACATTACAACCATTGAACCATTACAAATATAAATGACATTACAACTCATTCATTCGTGTGACTTAAAAGGATACTAATATTCTGGTCTACGAGTGCGATAGAAGTCTTTAAGGATGTTGAAATGAGGTAAGTATTGAATACTCGACCTTTTCCATCGTCTCCATTCTTGAATAGAGCTCTCTAAAACTTCAGCGTCAGTTTCACCCCTTAATCGTATTTGACCCATAATACGAACTAATGCCATAAATTCTTGAACGTTATCCAGAATAGTTCCATATCGAACATACAACATAATTCCATCGCGGTGATTAGGGTTACCTGTTTCGGAACAAAAGTTTTCAAAAAGAGTTCTCAAATAACTTGTACTCACAAAACCACATCGACGTCGTTCTTCTCCTATTTTTTGTTAGCATAGAACAAAGTTGCGGCAAATGCATAAATCTTCTTCCAATGTAAATTCATGGTTTTGGAGCCATAATATAGTTTAAGGTAAGGTAGGAGATCATTAATGTGGAGGTGTAACTTCTAGTAAGGAGGATAAGCATATATATATATATATATATATATATATAACAAACAATGACTATATATATAAATTCGTTTTTTTGTATTATGTAACGGATCTATTTTTTGAAAATATAGTCGTTGAAGGTTTCAACGGCTATATTTTCAAATCAAACAATGAAAACTCAGTAGATAAGCTTATGAATATCCAGGAAATAAATATGTTACGGTTGGTAACGAAAATATAGTAGCAAACCGTAACCCTGAAAATTGAATTTTCATCAAAGATACGGTTTGGTATGTACTAGAATTATACACACCGTAACTCTAATGAAAAATAAATTGTCAGGGATATGGTTCACTTCTCAATTACATTTACCAACCGTAACTCTGCAAAAAAAATTTATACCAGGGTTACGGTTGATTAGGTTGTTTCTTTACCAACCGTAAGTGTAACTTCTCCAAATCTCAAAAGTTCCAGGGTAATTTCCGGTGGATAATGCAAAAAACATACACACTGTAACTTCCATACGGTTTGTAACTTATTGTCATTACCAACCGTGAGTTTCCTACGGTTGGTAAGTGTATTTTATTACGAACCGTAAGTGTAACCTTTCCAAATCTCAAAAGTTCCAGGATAATTTATGGTTGATGATGCAAAAAAATACGCACTGTAACTTTCATACGGTTTGTAACTTATTGTCATTACCAACCGTGAGTTTCCTACGGTTGGTAAGTGTATTTTATTACCAACCGTAATTACCTTACAAACTGTAACTTATTGTCGTTACCAACCGTGAGATAAACTACTTACGGTTTGTAACTTGAGAACTATCTCAATTTTATCAGTCAACCAATAACTAACCACATAGTTCATAACATGTTAATTCATTCCAAGTAATTCATAAGCTAAAATCCATAACCTCACAATTCATAACATGTTCGTGATAATATCCATAAGCTAAAAGCTAACCACACAACTATTAGTTCTTCATAATATCCATAAACTAAAAACAAACCACACAAATCTAAGAAATAAAAAGTTGTCATGCTATCAAATGTCAGACAACCATAATTAAGGACGACGACCACGACCTTTTTTGTTGGTGGTACCACCACCAAGAGTGCGAGGAACATCACGACGACCACCGCCACTACGACCACCGCGGCCACCTCTTTGGCTAGTACCGACACCATGCACAGCCTCTTCCAAAGGCGTCTCTTCGCTGCTAGATGACGGTTGACTATGGCTAGTACTCGCACCTCCAATGGACTGTCTGCCCCTCTTTAAGCCTCTTTCTTTCGTGACCAACCCCTCGTACAATTCTTTCCTGGTTGGATCATGCATGTTCCTTATTTTCTCTTGTAAGGTCCTTTGTTGAGGAGCTTCAATCACACCATTAGCACGGATGCATGAAGTCATACTATTAGCCAACTTTTGTCCTCGCTCTTTCTATTCACACATAAAAAAGAGTCTTAAGAGATTATTCCATAATACATAATATAAATTAGAATTAAATTCCAAGTCATGAGGATAACAAAGTTACGTACCGACATGAAATATAGTTTCTTCCAAGTCATACCAAATAGTCCCTTTGTCTTTTTTGCTCTCCTCGGCAGCCATCCTTTTTTCTATTGCCTTTTGAATAAGTGGATTGTCCTCCAGATCATTATTAATCACATGTGGATGACCAAAATGATAATATAAATCTATGTAATCATCAACGGCTTCTTTCGTGTTGTTACAAGATGTTTCCTCTCCCACTTCGAGTTGGTATGTTTGTTGATGGCGGTTGTTCCAAACATCAACCGTCGGAGTTGGGCGGTAGTTGAGTATAATAGTAGGGACTGAAAAAGTGGGGGTACAACAACCACACCCAATATTTCTCTTAGCAATCTGTATGGAAAAACTCCAATATACTTTCCAGAGAATCAACTAGACAGTCATACTCAATCTAGATAAAAAGTATATCAAAGAGTTTATATCTCAATCTCTCGACTTGATATATACTCAAGCAAATAGAAATCTGCGAGTCTTTATCAAATACTAGAGAGATAACTTGGATGGTACCAAAGACCAATATCCAAGTGTCAATCAATTTAAATCAACAACCAAAAGGTCGGATATTCTAATTGATTGAACAACGCACAACTTGTGATATTTCAATTATATAACAAAATATAATGCAGAAAAGAAATAACACAGACACCAGAATTTTGTTAACGAGGAAACCGCAAATGCAAAAAAATCCCGGGACCTAGTTAAGATTGAACACACATTGTATTAAGCCGCTACAGACATTAGTCTACTCCAAATTAACTTTGGTCTGGACTGCAGTTGAACCCCAATCAATCTCACACTGATACAAGGTACAGTTATGCTCCTACGCCTCTGATCCCAGCAGGATGCTACGTACTTGATTCCCTTAGCTGATCTCACCCACAACTAAGAGTTGGTACGACCCAAAGTCGAAGACTTTAATAAACAAATCTGTATCACACAGAAAAGTTTACGGTAATATATAATTCCGTATCCCACGAATATATCTACGAGTTTTGTTCCGTATTTTGATAAATCAAGGTGAACAAGAACCAATTGATAAACCAGACTTATATTCCCGAAGAACAACCTAGTATTATCAATCACATCACAATAATCTTAATCGACGCAGCGGAAAAAAGATATTGTGGAATCACAAACGATGAGACGAAGTGTTTGTGATTACTTTTCTATCTTTCCTATCGGAGATATAAATCTCAATCCAATTATTGCAATTGTACTCAAAACGATAGAAACAACAAGATCAGATCACACAACTACAAGAAAAGTAGTATCGGTCTGGCTTCACAATCCCAATGAAGTCTTTAAGTCGTTAACCTGGTTTTAGAAGAAGAAACCAAAGGTTAAAGGATAATCGACTCTAGCTATGCAACTAGTATCACACGTAAGGTGTGGGGATTAGGTTTCCCAATTGCTAGAGTTCTCCCTTATATAGTCTTTCAAATCATGGTTCGCAATCAATGTTAGCTTGGCAACAAAGCATTCAATATTCACCGTTAGATGAAAACCTGATTAGATTCAAGCTAATATTTCTCAACCGTTGGATCGAAACCTTAGCTTGTTACACACAAACGAAATGTCCAATTTTGGGTTTATGTACGTTCCCAAGCATTAACATTTGTTGGTTCAACAATAGTTAACCAAATGGATAGCCATATGATCACTTTCATATCCACCATATTCTTCTTCACCATAACTAGTCCAAATGACTCAAATGAACTAGTTAGAGAGTTGTTCATTTGCTTAGATCTTATGTAACTACACAAGACACAATTGAAGCAAAAGCGGTTTGATTCATTCGAATCGGTTCATGAACTTTATAACCACGGTTTGCAAAAGCATTCCTTAGTTTATATAAACATGAGTTCAAGAACAACTGATTTTAGATATAACCTACTCAAGTTCACGGACTGGGTTTGCGAACTTAAGCTCACGGAAGAAGTTCACAAACTCCAGCAGAAATTCTCGGGTCGAGAACTTCCGCCAGTTCGCGGACTTGGCTCACGCCACATTCCATTTCTCTTGATCAACAAAGTTCTCAAACTTTGGTTCAAGGAATAAGGACTTATACATATATGTGTTTCCACAACAATGCTTATATATCCTACCAATGGTTATGTAATCTAAACTCTCATTTCAATCATGGAAACGTTCTCAGAGGACGTTATATAGTCGTTATTCACAGACCATTTTCGTTAGAGAAATTTCCAAAGTGATTGAAACATAACATGACATTCGTCACTAGGTATAGATGAATTCGGCTAAAGCGAAAGCTTACCAACACATATTTCGAGAAATAGATATGGGAGTTAAACTCGCTCGAAATAGCAAATGTGTATAATGAAAGTCTATATATCAAAACGACTTTTGTCTCAAGAATAGGAGAGAGTAAATAGACTTTTGAGTGACAGATAAGTTCAAGTCTCCACATACCTTTTAGTCGATGAAGTTCCACCAGTTCCTTGAGTAGTTGATACGGGACGTATTTAGGGTCTCTATTATAAGTGATATACATCCAGCCCTTGTTATTTGTTTATTCGTACTCTTGTTAGGATTTGCTTAATTCTTTTAGTTGGTTATTTCCAAGTCCAATAAGATATGAGATAAGGAGTTATCATGAGTAAAGCTGTTAGGATAAACTTCCCACATATGTAAAGTTATGGTCAGTCAAAGGTTTTCTAGGTTTAGTTAGAACTATAAGTATTATGTTCTTTTATCATTGTAATCAGCTTGCGAGCTCGTTTATTGATTATTATTAACCAGTTGGTTGTTATTTGGGTTAAACTCCATTTTTACTTTTTTTAGCTCTTGGATTAGAGTTTGCTTCTAGATTGGAGTGTTTTATAGGTTACTTTAAGGACTGGATTCTCCTTGTTTTCAAATCGCTTCTGTGTGCCATATCAGGTGGTATCAGAGCTACCGTTCGTTCCTGCTGTTTATCTGTAAAGTGTTATCTAGAATAGTCGGTCGAGGATTCCCGAGAAATCTAGATAATTTATCAGCAAAATAAATAAATAATAATCTTTGATCTTGGTTAAAAAATTGAAAACACAGGCAGTTCTTTATAAGCTCATCGTGGTTCTCTGTATGTGTTTGTCATCATCGAGTTGTTGTTGGAAAACTCAACTGAGGTTTTCATGAAGTAGTAAAAGGGATAGTTCATCACCAACCACGGTTTGGTAAGATCTCTCCTAACTCCTCTATTGCTTATTTATTCGGGGTTTTTGAAAACCTAAGTTTTCAATTTGTAAGTGTAATTGGAGAAGGTCTTGTTAAGGTCCGTAGCTGATATTAAGTTGCTTAAACCCAACCCAAAAGTCACTTTCACCTTAACATCATTTTTATGTATCCCTGTTATTAACCCTCACAGCCATTAATCTTTTAAGCCCATCAATCCCATTTTCTGTGTCTGAGAATAACCATTTGCCAAAGCATATTATATGTACGTGGTTATATGATTTCGTACCCTTATTTCAGTCACCCAACCTTTCACCCTAGTTTACAAAATGGCGGAAGATTCAACTAATCAGAGAAACAAATCGTTTTCTGGATTTGTTAACGGGAGGCAAGCCATTTTATTATTGATGGTGGTGGCGTTGATAACTTGGTGTCAAGAAAAACAGTGGATGCCTTGGGGATGGAAATGGATTTGTACCCACATCCGGATCACATTGAAGGTGCAAACAATGAACTATTTACTTGTGTCGGAGTTTGCCGATTCCCATTTTCATTTGGTAAGTTTTATTCTGACACCATCATCTGTGAAGTAGTTGACATGGATATTGGTAATATCGTGTTGGGAAGACCGTGGTTGCCCGACGTCGGTGTTGTACATAGGAGTTGGGATAACGCATATGAATTTATGTGGGAGAAGACAAAAATCATTCTAGTACCACGTCCTAAGCCTAAGGAACATGCAACAAACTTGAAGTCTAGTGGGCTTGAGACAGTAGACGAAGGAAGTATGCCGGAAAAATTAACTGAACAAAAAGATCCAGTTGTTGGTGCAGTGCTACAAAGAGATGTATTGGCATATTACAAATTAGTTCCACTTTCAGGTACATTTGGGATTGTTGTTTCTCAACATAGTGGCGTGTTAGGCTCAACCAACGAGTCAATGGATGTTGATTTATCTGTTTCCAAAAAGTCATATGAAGATCCTTTTGCTAAGTTCTGCGTTCTTACTTCCATTGGATGCCCCAAGACTATGCGTGGAATTGTTCATGGAAGTTTCTCCATTGTAGCAGTAGGCTAAAGCGAGGTCAATTTTTAACTGGGTGTATGCATATGAAGAATATCCCGAAGCTGGATTTATGTGACAAGCATTTGGTAATTCCAATGCATAATTCAAGGTCGAGTTGCGCCTCAAGTGGGAGTGCTAAGATTCTTTCTTCCACTCGCCACTTTCAATGTAAACTCGAGGCGAGTTTTGTAGCAATGGGGGAGCCTGATACGGGACGTATTTAGGGTCTCTATTATAGGTGATATACGTCCAATCATTGTTATTTGTTTAGTAGTACTCTTGTTAGGATTTGCTTAATTCTGTTAGTTGGTTATTTCCAAGTCCAATAAGATATGAGATAAGGAGTTATCATGAGTAAAGCTGTTAGGATAAACTTCACACATATATATATGAAGTTATGGTCAGTCAAAGGTTTTCTAGGTTTAGTTAAAACTATAAGTATCATGTTCCTTTATCATTGTAATCAGCTTGCGAGCTCGTTTATTGATTATTATTAACCAGTTGGTTGTTATTTGGGTTAAACTCCATTTTTAATTTCTTTAGCTCTTGGATTAGAGTTTGCTCCAGGATTGGAGTGTTTTATCGGTTACTTTAAGGAATGGATTCTCCTTGTTTTCAAATCGCTTCAGTGTGCCATATCAGTAGTCCTTCGTCTTGTATGATGATTTTCATGGAGTCTTGAGCTCAATTACACTTTCTATCCTAGTCCGAGACCTTTAGCTATATAGGCTATAAATCAAGACTTATAGTTTTGATCACTAACATTGACAAACATGCTTGAGATAGCAACGCATGCGAGTTCGACCGAGCAATGCTCTAACATGGCCTTTTGTCTCGGATCCATCCTTGGATATTTTGAAGTTTTACTTAACGACCTTTTCTTGAATATGAGCAATTTGGCGTAGAGTTCGACGAGGATTGGTCATAACATAACCTGTGGCATGATACAACGGTCCATTGTAGCCTGCATTCGGTGTGAAACGATGAGCATCAACTCCATTTTCAATCCTCAAATAAGGGTCAAAGATAACATCTTCAACAGTGAAAGCATCTATTTCCTCCCTCACTTTAATGAGCCTCGCTTCTTTGTTCCTCTTTTGTCTACCAGTGAACATAAACTTCTTTTCTGTAGGTCCATGATCATGTTCTTCGCATTCAGTAGAAGGTCTCAGTCTCGGAAAGTGGTCATACACCCATGCCTAGAAAAATATAAAACAAGCAATCATAAAATAAAAAAAAATGATAAAATGTAACCAAACTTACCATTAGAAGTGCAACATTACCAGCAATTTCGGTAGATCCAACCCTCGAGGCCTTTCTTAGACTTTCAAGAAGATATGCAAGCGTGGCGGTGCCCCACGAATACTCTCTGGTCTTCTTCAAATCCTTCAACAATTGTAGGTAATGAACATTCACCCTATTTCCCGAGTTATCAGGCATGAATACGGTCCCAATAGAATACAACAAATACGATGTGGCTGTACGCCTAGCTCTTGTTCCATCTATCACCTCACCTTCCAATTGCTTTTTGAGGGTGTCTCCAAACTTCGTCTTCAAATTATTCAACAACAACTTTTTTACCTTGGAAACCTTGTGTGGTTTCGAGGGGTCATAACCACCAGCCAACATAAACTCCATCTCGGTCTCGTCTTTATCCACTCCAAGTGTTTCTTCAACAAGGATGTAAAGATCATCCAAAGACATGTTGTTATCGAAACCTTCAAACACAGATTTTACTTCAACTTCCAAGTCAAGAATTTGCTTCACATCGTCCGGTATTATTGTCATCTCTCCAAATGGGAGATGAAACGTATCGGTTTCTGGCCAATATCGTTCCCTTAAGGCAGATACCACAACACTATCATAATCCGATTCGGTATTCATAACTCCAGGCTCTAAGCCTGAACTTGCCACAAGAGTACGAATATCAGCACATCTTCACCTAATGGCCAATAACTAGCTCTTTGACGCTTGACCAATTTGTTCGCCCTTGCATGATCCTTAAAAAAAAATACAAACATATTTTCTTAAACTGAGATTAATGAAAAATATACATAAATACAAAAAAAAATCGAAATAAATTATAACAATGTGTTAAGAGAAACATACCCTAGTCTCACTGACTTTTGCGGCCCAGGAATTGGTATAACCAAATAAGATTGAGGACTTATCTGGTGCCTCGCCCCAAGGTGTTTTATTCTTCTTCCGTGGCAACAACAGCTCTTTTCCTTTAGGAATATGTAACCCTTTTGGTGCGGGTTCCTTTCTCGGCTTCTTTTCTTTAACTGGTTTAGCTAGAGCTGGAGTTGTAGCTACAACAATTTCTTTCCCCTTATTTTGTACTCCCTCTTCATCATTTGCTTCCTCTTCCTCATCTTCATCACTTACTTCCTCTCCCTCCTCTTCATCATTTCCTTCTTCTTCCTCCTCTTCTTCGTTATTGGATTCATCAGGAATTTTTTCCTCTTCTTCATCATCAGCTTCTTCACGGTTCTTTTCAACTCCCACATCTTCAATTTCTTGATCATTAGGTTCAGCTCCTTCTAATTCAACCTCAGAGTTACCTAAAAATGGTTCTCTAAGCCTAATTTCAAATTGATTCTTCTTCTTCTCATTCTTATGGATACCTCTATGATCCACCCCTAAATGCTTGTCACCACGAGGGGTGGGCGTATGATCAATCGGAGTTAAGTTATTCCCTCTCTTATTCTTCATCCTATCAGGATTCCTGTACAAGCAATATATTTGTATGATTTCTTAAAGGTTGAACAAACAAGATAGAAACAAATGAACCCAAAAAATTGTGACCAAAACAAATGACGGTTTGTAATTTGATGTTCAACACAAACCGTAGAGGAGTTACGTTACGTAACTTAAACCTAGTTAGAAACCGTAGAAAGTTACGGTTCGTAACTTGGCACTATATGTACACCGTAGAAAAATATGGTTGGTAACTTTGGTGTCGTCTTCAATCGTATAATAATTTGAAAATCAGTTTTGAGACACATGATGATTTACGGTTGAAGACGCAATAAACCATACCTGTCGTAACTATCCTACGGTTCATACTCTTTTGTACCGTACAACGAAATTCTATATGTCACACAACTCTTCCTTACGGTTGCTAATCAACAAACAATTACATACCGTACATAACATACGGTTGGTAACGAACTCACAAATACGAACCGAATGGGAAAAAAAATGACATGCAGGACAAAATACGGTTCGTAATAGGGTTTCAAATACCAACCGTAACTGAGCAAAATTCTCAGACCCAAGAACATACGGTTGGTATTTGAGATGAATTCAATAGTTACGAACCGTAGAAGCATCAAATTCATCAGTTACGGTTCGTAATTGAACCAATTCCAACCGTAGAAACAACAATTCCAGAATTTGAATATCTATTTTTAACCTAAAACCCTAATTTTTGATGGAGCGTACACTTAAATTGAACACAATAAACAAAATACTAACTGGTTTTTTCAAAACATACCTCATATAAGTCATTAAACTTGACTTCTCCACTTGAGGTGTTTGGAATTGATGTTCTTCACCGATTGAGGGATGTTCTTGATTGGGGGCGGTTCAATCTCCGTCAACTTTCTTCTTCTTCCCCATCTCTACTATAGACTTCAATCAACGATTATTAATGTTGAGAATCGCCGATCAATCGAAGACGACGATGAAGTTTTTGATTGTAATGGAGGTGGTTACGGTTGTAATGGAGGAGAAGAGAAGATGAAAAGAAAAAAAAAACTGATTTTGATTTCTCTTCCCATTCATTAGGTTTAAATATAATGAGGACAATTCAATGTTTTCAACCAAAAAAGGAGGGGCAAATTAGTCTATTTAAGGTGAAAAGGATAATCTAGTCAATTTAAATCTCATATTGGACATCCCCTGACCAACTAGAGGGAAATTACTATCATACTGCCGCCCCTATAATAAGCTTGAAAACAATACATACAATTGCATTCATTTATGCTTCATCAGAAGAAGAAGAAAAAAAAAATTGCATTCATCTTTGAACTTTAGTATAGATACGCGTACGCCGTGATACGATTGAGAAACTGAGTGGGTTCCTTTTTTTTTTGTTTTTTAAAAATCTACTTTACAATAACGGCCGGCGGTAGATTGGTGCATCTTCTGAAAACAAGATCGAAATCGAAATGATACGATTGCGAAAGTGAGTTTTTTTTTTTTTTTATGTTACTATTCGTTAACTTAAAGGGTTTAAGTTTGGGAAAACGTCGAAATACATGTGAAAATTATAGAAACAATCGATTATTAATATTATCGGAAAATGGGTCATTTGTCCAAATTTTTTTAAATCACGGTTCAAATGGACGAATAAAAAATAGTTTGGGTGAAATGGCCAAAAAAAAATAGTAAGGATGAAACTAGTTTCATCCTAGCTTAAATTTAAAAAATAGCAAGGATGAAACTGGATACATCCTGTGTAAATTAAAAATAAGAAAAAAATATTTGAAAATTGACACGATGAAACTGGTTACATCCTGCCTATTTTTACATTTTTGTCCATTTAAACAGTATCAAAATCTAACTATCCATTTCACCCAGGAATTGTTGATTTTGGTCTTTTTAACCAATTTTGTGTAATATTATCAAGAGGGAGGATCCATTGCCAGGGTCAATTTTGACAAAAACGGAAGTAATAATTTTTTTTAGACAATACAAAATCAAAACTAGTAGTAAAACATCAAGGTGACCAAATTTGGAGTACAAAATTCCGTTCAAATGTTGGGATCTATTAAAACTCCATATTAAACCAAATTGATACAAAAATCCCAAACAAAATTGTTTGCATCTAATTCTATGATGAAACCAAAATGATAATATATAAATTATTCTACTAATGAAATTGAAGCTATTTTTTTAGTACAATAAAAATCATACAATGCTAGTGGTCGGAAACCTAGCAATAAGCTGGGCACCAACCCCCTCTGAATAGCAATGCCTAATCTATGAAAACAAAACTACCAAAACCACTACTAGCGTCATTATTAACAAGACAGTTCTTCAGACGCTTAAAAAAACATAAAGTTTCTTCGCCAAGCTCACCCAAAGTAGAGAAAGCCAAGACCCCCAGACCAAATTTGGTTTTATCAAATTCTATGATGAAACCAAATTTGGTTTCGACTTATTTTTGCCTATTTTTTATCATGAAACCAAAGATTTTATTGATGAAACAGTAAGTTTATGATGAAACCAAATTTTTGGTGGTACTGTTTCTGGTTAGTGGTGGTGTTGTTTGGTGGTGGTACTTTTTATGGTAATGATAGTGCTAGTATTTGTTGGTGGATGTGGTGTTGGTTGCTAGTAGTGGTAGTCAGTGGTGGCAATGATAGTTATGAAGCTAATGGTGATGGGTGGTGCTGGTTGGTGGGAGATGGTGGTGCTGGTATATATTGATGGTGGATACGGTGGTGGTGGTTGGTGATGGTAGTTGTGGCGGCGATGATGGTATTACTGGTTGGTGATCGTAGGATGATGGCAGTGATGTTGTTTGTCATGCTACCGGTGATTAGTAATTGTGTTATTGGTTGGTGGTGATTGGTGGTGGATAGTGACACCTCTAAAAAATTTGTGTTACTTTTGTTATTTGGAGTTTTTGTATTATTTTTGTTTTGATGAGTTTTTTGTGGATGGATAGTGACGACTTTTATTATAACTCACAGCCCATACAAAATATATATTCTTTTGCAAAGACATACAAACAAATAGAAGGAGATAAATGAGACAATACCTTAATTTAATTAAAGTGAAAAAACCCATCATTTACGGACAAACCTGTCCTGCTGGGAATACCTATTTCAGAGCTGGGTCTCAAAGTCGGTGTTCCCATTGTGACCAGTTCGTTCGTATGGGCTTCCCGCCGGATACCCTAAGATAAATCCTATCATATCTTCTGCATGCTCTCCGGCACCGGATTCCGGGACTTATGTTGTTTGCCATTATTGTGCTAGTTGAAGCAAAATTCTATTAATGTCCTGCTGATGAACTAAGTTCATCGCATCACCCCATCATCATACACAATTTTCAATCTTTTCTCTCGTACGAATGTACCCGCTAAAATAACAAGCAGTGAATGAAAATCTCGTGTATTTCTTTTCCGACAAATCCACTGCATTTCTTATTTTGTATTGTTGTTAGCTACAACTAGTGTCGGTGAATGTATTAATTTGCATCCCCTCAAGTTGTCACTCATTCTACGAGCTATCCAATTTTAGATCTACATGTAACACAAGCTATCCTCTATGATAAAGCTACATGCAATATTCTCTACCGAAATGTCCCAAACGTAAGCAAACAATGTACTCATTATCCATCTTTGATGGAAACAAATTAGAGCAAGAATGATCCATAGACAGTTCCCATGGATTATGGATAGACCCACCGTTGACCGTTATTTCCTATACCATCTCGTAACAGCAAAATTCCGACGTTAGTAGTTTTTACTTGTCACTAGTGTGGTGGTTTTTTGATAATGTTCTCGTTGTTTAACCCCCACCTATAACGACCCATACACGTACACCATGTATATACCATAAACGATCAACGAATAGCGGGAGTTACACTGTTACAGTAATGCTTTGGTCATTGAAATTCTCACCATTTAATTAATTTTTATTGAGGATGCAAAGTACTTCTGTGAGGAGAGAATGCGCGGTTCAAACTTCATTGCATACATGAATTAAGTAATATCCTCACTATCATAGGTAACCCTCCAATCTTATCTGACACAGACGATCAAATAAAATTCTTAGCGGCTTCAAGATATTCAACTAGAGAGGGATACAAATGGCAAATGCAGAATTTGCACAATGTGAATACAGGTTCTGTCAAGCATATATGGAGGAAGAATGTCCCCCCAAAAGCGCAGCTTTTTGTTTGGTTAGCCATCAACAACGCAATCCCAACAACTGATAATCTTCTTCATAGGGGCTGCCAGATAAACAATTTGTCATGTTGTTGGTGTAACAGTATACCTGAATCTGTAAACCATACACTTCTTAATTGTGTTTTCGGTAAGGAAATATTGAATTACTTCAGCTCAAGAATGAATGGAGATTGGGTATACAGAAATACTATAAAAACCCAGTTTGAAGAGTGGGATGCAGGTCCAACCAGAGCGCTTACTAGGAAAGTTTGGATCATTATGAATTCTTGTTTTATTAACTAAACATTAGGAATGTTTATAAAAATGATTCAAATATGACAATAATTCTACTTGAAACCTAAGCTCACTTTCTCACTCTTCCTATTTCTTTTCCAAGACTTGTCCTAGAATCCTCCTAAAAACAATGACCTCTCCCCTTTATATAGAATTTTACATAGTGGATGACAGCTAAGAAATCCATTATTTTCGAGATCACTATGCGACACATTCGCTCATATTCGCATAGCGTACCTCCTCGCACAGTTCTTCACACTTTACTCGTGACTTTGCTGACATCATCTGGTGCGTCATCTCAACTTTGTTGTGTGCGATGCTCTTCGCTCAGGTTATATTCTTCACTTCGCGTAATTATTATCGTGTGCGATATTTAACTCCTACATTTGCCTCTTCTCATATTGCTTATTCTTCAGAGTGAGCGATATGAGAAATTCTCCTCTTGAAAATCGCACATGCCTATCTTTTTCCATTGTACTTTGTCGACAGTTATCCGGGTTTCAAGTTCCTCTCTACACATGTCGATTTTCTTTCCTTTTATCGGCTTGAACCGTCTTCAACCGGTTACTTCTTTTCATCTATTTAAGATTTTTTCACAATAATCTCTTCCTTCTTCATCATTTATCTTCTCTCTCTTGTTGCTATTCATCTTCATGTGTTATTACCCATTTCCGCTGCTGTCACTGATTTCTTCTGCTTATTGTTCTTCCACCATGAACTCTGAATCAAAGTTTGTTTCCTTTCATCATGATGACTATTGATTTTAACCATTCCTAATTTATTTATTTTTATGATCTAATTCTCATACTTTCGCAGGAAAAGCTCTTCCATTAACGCTCTTCGAATCATGCAAAAACCCAAGTCTTCTTCAAGTGAAAATAAGGAATCACAGAAGAAGAAATCGAGCATTGATAATGAATCTCAAAATAAGGAATCTCACAAGAGGAAGGCTTCGCATAATAAAGAAGCAAGGAATACCCAATTATCTTAAAACAATATTGTTGCCTCTATTACTTAGCTACTTTATTTTCGTAGGCTTCTGACGCTGAGATGGTTGATGGTAAGAAGCAGAAAATTAAAAAGTCTCGCAAACCCATACCACTCTCTTCAAATCTTTATATTATATAATTTGGCGCTACAGATGTTGTTAATGTATCCACAGTTCAGCCTTCGCATACTAGTCCTCCTATCACTCCGATAATAAGTCAAACTCTTGAAAAAGATGTTTCTGTCACCCATATATCTGCCCGGGTTTCTGAGAAGAATGTTCCTTCTACTCCTTCACCAGCAAATCCTCTTATGGATAAGAATGCCTATGTAACTTATGACGAACTTTTTAAGGAGTCTCCTGTGAATAAAGAGTTTTCTCTTAGCCAAGTAATAAAAAACACTCCTCTTGTTGCCTCTGCGACTCCATCACATGCAAATCAAGTTTTTTCTTCACCCATTAACTCTATCTCTCAACCGAACCTTTCTCAAAAGAAATCCCCCATACCAACAGATTTTACTACTCCTTCTTCTGTTTCCTTACTAAATTCTTTTCTTTTGAATAAGAAAGCTTTGGATAGTGTAAAAGTTTCTGCTCAAACTCTATCCGATGTCATCAACTCTGCCCAATATTTAACTGATGATCCTTCCAAGCTTCGCTCCTGTTCTGCCTTAAGCAAGCTTCTATGTGAATTTCCCGTTGATAAAGCTTCAAGGGATGAGGTCCTTTCTCAAATTGACCTGAGTTTCCATGTTTCTCTAGATGTTATGGTAATTATCCTTCGCACCTTAACTTTATCTTCTTCAATGATACTTCCAAGTCATACTAACCTCATCTTTTCCTTTTTAGGATTCTCATCGTCGTGTGATGCTTGCTGAAAAGCATTTTGAATCTAGTTGTTCTCAGTTGGAACTTATGCAGAAAAATGTTTCTTTGGAGAAGGAAATACAAAGGCTGAGAGGAGAACTCCAAATTTCAAATTTTGAGGCTGAAAATCTTCGCAGCAAAAATCAAAAACTTAGAGGTATTTATTATTATATTTGAGTCACTTATCGTATTCTGTATTCCTTTGCATATGTTCATTTTCGTAAATTTCTTTATGCATATATTAAGATTTAAACCGGAAGCGAACGAATGAGAGATACGATTTTCAATTCCTCGCTGAAGATACTCAAGCGAATAACATGAAATTGCAGTCTCAACTAAACCAATTAGATAATCAATATTCATATTCGCTTGATCATATTAACAATGTTTCCCATGAAAATAACCAACTCACTTAGAAAATTGAGTTTTTTAGTGATCAAGTATCTTATTTTTCTAAATTGTCACGCGATGCTGACTTGCTTCATCAAACTTTATGAGAAGAAAACCATACTCTTTCTAGGGAGAAACTATCTTTTTCGAAGAAAGAAGCAATGTTTTCACATCAGTATTCAATTCTTCATGAAATAAATGAAAACCAAGCACGAACTCTTCGCGTACTGAAGGAAAAGTACGAGACTTCGCTTAAAGATTTAAGCTCCCGAAATGAGAAACTAATTTAGAATAACATAAATTTTTATGTGAAGAAAAATCAGTTTCAAGAACAATACAGTCAATTGAAGAACTCTTGCGATGTTCTTAAGAAAAAGAACAAATCTCTTTCTTCTTAAGAAAAGAAAATTCAATCTCGCCTCAGTGGTTCAGTTGGTGATGGATTTGATAAAGCTATGGAAGTATGAAGGACAATACGCTTGCCTTTTGTAAATTCTTCCAAGGTAGTCAACTAGAGTTGACTGCCTTATTATGATTTCTTAGCATTTTTTCGCACAATATTAATTCTTTATTTCTATTTATGGTTATTTATTATTCTTTGTAGATTCTGAAAAATTGCACCAGTCTGTTGTTGCTCAATTGAATTCTGAATTATCCAAGGTTCGCAAAGAATATGCAAATATGGAATTATCTCGTGGGAACCTTGAGTTCTCTCTCTATGCGTCTCGAAACAGAGCACGAAGAAGATTTGCATTTCAGAAGAATTTTCTAGAGATAAATGCTAGAAATCTCGAAAGAGCAGCTATTCGCAAAGGCCACTCTAGTGCCCAATCTGTTATTGATGGAATTCTCTCAAGAAACTCTCTTCCAGCAGTAAAACTCCCCGTATGCAATGTGAGTGCGGATGAAGAATATCCTGAGCCAGATAATGATTTTGACTTTTTAAGCGATGATGAAAAAGATCAAGATGATGAAGAAATTCAGCAAGAAGAAGAGAAATCTGCTAATGAAGCTGGTACTGAGATTGAAAATCTTGGATCCAGTGCTAAAGTCTGAAAAGTATTTTGAATAAGATGATATTGTTAAGCATTCTTGATTTCCTTTCTTTATTTCAACATATTTTGAGCCTTCGCATATTTGTTTGTTGCAAGGAAGATAATACATTGTTGTTTTAATTCACATACTTGCCTCTTATTATGTTCCTTGTAAGAAACAATCGTGCGAGTTTATCAGTGGTTTGTTTAATTTACTTAGGTCTTATTTTTCCTTCATATGTAAAGGTCTTATCTTGCCTCATTTTTGTGCGACGAAATCGCAGGAAGTCTTTTGTATTTTAGTACATCGACCCATTGATCTCGTCTTATCTTTTTCGCTTGTATTATATCCTCTTCAGGTTTTTCGCATATATATCACAAGTCTTAATACTCCCATGAGTAAAAGCCTTATGATATTTACGTCTTTTGACACAATTCAGCTCCCTAATGGAGGGTGCCGTCCTTATCTACCCCTCTGATTTCCCTTTCAAGGAAGCTTACCTCTATTGGGTTAAGATTATGGCTCTGCCCATCCGGTTTTTCAACAACCAGTTGATTTCGCAATCTCGCACACACTACCTATAGGGTTTATGGCAGCAAGATTGCACCCTAAGTGGGGTATCTTCGGACCGAGTGCGTCATAGTCAGGACTTGTCAAGAGTGGCAAGGTACGCTCCAGACGTCCCGTGCACTCTTGACTCAACCGTGTACCTCGACGCCCTGATCGAGTTTCTGCATTCCTTGGGAGAGACTTTCTCACCTTAGGCTCTCAATCTAAGATTCCTATCTTAGACTGAAAATTTAAGGTATCTCTCCCGGATGGGCATTATCGTTTAATTCTCACCCCAAATCTCCACAACTCAAGTTCTGGGGTCGGTGTAGCCTTCCCTTGAGTCATGCCTTCTAGGTCTTTCCGATTGTGACGTGCGATAGGTCTTACTATATTTCCTCTTGCATATGAGAGAACTAGGGTGCACGCCACATTCGGATTCCTAGCCAATCTGATAATAAATATCATTTTCTGTAGCCTTTATCAAGGTCTTACTTTTCTTTTATAGAATTTCTTAATTTTCAAGCGAAATATTCGGATTACAATTATTCAAAATATTAACTTTTTATCCATGCGAATTGATTCGCAAGTGACTATGGATAATACTTTTCAAGAACTGCCTATTCCAAGGGCGATCTAATTTACGACCTGTATTTCGTCCTTCAGGATCCATTAATTCATAGGCTCCCTCTCCAACTATTCTTTTTATTATATAAGGTTCATCCCAGCTTTTCTCCAATTTTCCATCTTTTCCTTTTTGATATACTGGAATTTCGCGTAGCACTAATTCGCCTGGTTGGAATTCTCTTATTTTGACCCGCTTGTTATATTCTCGAGCTAGTCTTTTTTGATAATTTTCCATGTGCTGCAAAGCGACTTCTCTCTTTGTGGTAGGGATGATCACTTATGTTGGTAGCACTGCCTCTACTCCATATGTCTGACAGAAGGGCGACATTCCAGTTGCTTATCTTCTTGTAGTTCTATAAGCCCATACTACATTATGTACTTGTTCGCACCATCCTTTATTGTGCCTTCTAACTTTTTCTTCAGGTTTTCGGCGATTGTTTTGTTTGTAGCTTCTACTTGTCCATTACTCTGAGGATATAAAGGAGTAGATTTGCCACTTTGAATTTTGAACGCATTGAGCAGCATTGTTATATTCTCGGCTTCAAACTGCTTCCCATTATCAGACACCAATTGTGCAGGAATGCCAAATCGGCATATAATATTTTCGAAAATGAATGTGAAGATGTCTTTATCGCATATATGTTGAACTGCTTTTACTTCTGCCCATTTAGTGAAATAATATGTTGCGACAATTAGGAACCTTTTTTGTCCCATTCCTGGTATAAATGGTCCAACAATATCTATTCCCCATTTTCCACAGGGCCACACATTTGTTGATGTATTAAGCATAGCCCCAGGTGCATGTATCTTCTTGCCATGACGTTGACATTCTTCGCATCTTCTCGAAACTTGTTTTGCATCTTCATGCATATATGGCCAATAATAGTCTTGTATTTATGCTCTGTATCCGAGTGATCTTCCTCCACTATGGTTGCCAGCATCGCCATGGTGTAATGCTTTTAGAATTTCGATTCCTTCCTTTCGCGTATGACATATGAGCGAAGGCCCAAGGAATGATCTTCTATAAAGAACACCATCCCTTAATTCATAATTTGTCGCACGACTTTTTAATTTGTGTGCTTCTAATCTTTTCTTCGGCAATTCGCCTTTCTCTAAATAAGAGTGTATCTCAGTTCTCCAATCTTTCTCGCCCACATTTTCTGCTTGTGTATCGTCTATGATCATCACATCTGTTTGCACTTCTTCACCCTTTTTCTATAGATGGTAATAATAGTGTTTGTATTTTTATATCCCTTGCGACCGGATCTACTAACATTGATGGTATGAACGCCAATGCATCTGCGAGTTTATTATCTTTTCTCCCTATATGTCTCCAACTTATTTTTGGAATTTGCATTGCTAAATCCATAACCAATCTCCTATACTTTTGCAAAAATGGTTCATTAGTACTATATGTGCCTTCTATCTGACGAATTACCAGCTGAGAATCACTAGTTATTCGCGCATCCTCAATCTTTATTTCAATTGCTAATCTTAGTGCGTGAACAACTGCTTCATATTCAGTTTCATTATTTGTGGATGTGAAGTCCAATCTGAATGAGTAAGCCATTCTCTCTCCCGTTGGTGAAATGAATACAATACCAATCCCATTTCCTTCTCCATTGGAGGATCCATCCACCAAAATCTCCCATCTGTTTGGATTTCGCTCAGTCAATAAATCATTAGGATTTCCATGTTCTTCATCCACCCCCATCATTTCTTCTACATATTCATCTTCTTCTATTGGAAATTCTGCAAGAAACTCTGCGATAATTTGAGATTTTGGCGAAGATAAAATTTCATAACCAATCTCATAGTTTCCTAATTGTGCATTCCACCTTTCTATTCTTCCTGAACTCTTCGAATTCTTCATTGCATTTTCAATTGGTATGTTGTTAATACTTTAATTTTGTGAGCTTGAAAATAGATGCGAAGCTTGAATGATGCATATACCAGTGCGAGAATCAGCTTTTTCGATTTTTGAATAATTTTTTTCTGCGGAGTTATATGTTTTACTTATGTAATATATCGGTTTTTCTACACATGCCTCTGATCGTAATAGTACTGCACTTAATGAATGAGATGTTGATGCTAGATATAATAACAATTCTTCACCCTGCTTCGCCTTTTGCATAATGGATAAATTTACCAAATAATCTTTTATGCTCTGTAATGCTTCGTCGCACTCCTTTGTCCATTCAAATTTGGTTCCCTTCTTTAGTATATTGAAAAAGTGTTTGCATTTGTACGAAGATCTTGCAATGAATCTTCCCAATGATGCTATCAATCCATTTAACTTTTGAACATCTTTGACTGTCGCAGGTGGTGGCATATCTCTAATCGCCTGTACCTTCTCCGGATCAACTTAAAAGAAATCTCTGCTGGTAAAAAGATGGAAATCGAATTTAATAGAGTGAAAACTAACTTCAATCAGAGGGGTTATGAACTATCTCTTCCACCTTCATGTAATTTTAATCTTGATCTAATCAAATTTGAGCAATGGAATAACCGAAAAATCATCATTTCGTTAGGTCAACTTCAATTTCTACCAATTCCCTTATATAATCCTGAGATTCCTCTTTGCTATAGAATTCTTGCTGATGAAAGATTCGCACGAGGAATATTTCAGTTGAGTGGTGATGTTATCAGGATACCATTAGAGTATGCTCGTCGCGCAGCTGGTCTTGGAAATTCTTATCCTGATGAAGTGCGAAAAGAGGATCATCGTGATAAAATTATAGATCCTGCTGAGTATAATCTTGATAATTTCTTTCGTAGGATGCCAAAAAGGTCAGTACTTCGCGCAAAGTATCATCTTCGCAGAATAAGGAAGTAAGAAACACACTTTCTATTTTTAACAATATTGTTGCCTCTGTTTCTTATCTTGATTATTCGCGTAGGTGAATCCTTTAAACGACAAAACTTTAGGCAAAAGCAAGAGCACTCCTAAGAAACGCGCGTCAAAATCTGAATCCAAGAAAACCTCGTTAAAAGATGATATCTCTAGAAAGCGTGCGAGGTATGATTCTTCTTCAAGTTCAGAATCTTCAGATAGAGATACTTTTGTTTCTGAGGAAGAGGTATCGATTGATTCGTATCGAAAGAAGTTGTATGATCTTTTTTCCGGAGATGCTCTTGCTACTCTTGGGGATGATGAAACGGATCGTGCCTTCAAGATGGTCTCAAGGATCTGTACTGCTTCTGATTGGGGGAATCGGTCTCTTCGTGGAGCTGCCTCTGTGATAAACCCAGATTTTCAATTTGCGATTAACGGCTTGGTAATATTCTGCAACATTTGCCTTTTATCCTTTCCTTATTATTTCTTCTTTTTCTTATAATGCTTATTTTACATTTCACAGAGTGCTCGCATATCTTATGCGATTTCTTTAGACAATGAAAGAAAGTTTCACAAGTTGGAAGATGAGAATGCCACACTGAAACAGGAGAAATCTATTCTTTCAGATGCAAATGTGAATCTTACAGGCGAGAATACGAAACTTAGAAATGATAATTTAAGTAATTCTATGCAATTTACTCATTTCTATGAAATTTACTCCTTTTCTTTTATGCGATCATTCGCACTTCTTACTTAACTGTTTTCGCAGACCTGTATGACCTTTCAGATGAAGCGGCTAACCTTCCCGATGCTGAAACTCTTTTCGAACACCTTAATTCCTCTTTAAATAATTATCCTACTCGAGGATTTGAAAATCTCAGCTTAGAAGAGTTAAGATTAAAATATACTACTCTTAGAGAACGCCATAAAAGTGCATTATCCACTGCCAATAATTTTAAACGACATTTTTATGAGGAGAGAGAAGCAATTCAAGTATTGGAGGCGAAGAAGAAAAAACTTATTATTAAAAAAAATGAGATCACTCTTAGGGGTGCGAAAACACTAGAAAAATTTCAAGAATCCCTTATTGAGGTTAAGATAGAACGTGATTCAGCTTGTCATGAGAGGTACATTCTTATTGAGGAAAGAAATTTAATTCGATCTCAACTCCTTATAGAAAGTGACGCTGAGTTTAACTGGGCTGCTAGAGTTCTGAGCGATGCTAGAAATAATCTAGGTGTAAATGTTAGCCTTCACACTGAACATTCTACACTGGTCGCGGACATTATTTCCAATTATGAAGGTCATTTGTTGTTCTTTGATCTTCATTCATATTATTTAGGAATAATTGTCTGTTATCTTAACTCTTTTGTTGATGCTTCACTTAGAAAGAGAAGGAATATCAAAAGAGAGTTGCAGAGATAGAAACTCGCTTGGCTGCTAAAGAAGAAGAGTCATCTTCTCGTAACTCAAAGTATCATCAATTGAAGGAAAATTGGTTTAATTTAGTCCAAAACAATAGTAACGATGTTGATCGTTCTCGTGAGGCTGTTGTTAAAAGAGTTTGTCTATAGAATGGTATTCCTTTGTCGAAATACAACTTTCCAGCGATTCCTGAAAATATACCCATTCCTGATATCCAAGTTACTGATGAAGAAGAAGATTCTGAAGAAGAAATTAGTGATTCTGAGTCTGAGCGAAATGAAGAAGGTGAAAGTTGATTGTTTCTTCTTGTTTTAAGATACTTGTAGATTCTTGTAAATTCAGTTTTCATCTTTTTAATATGATTCTTCTTTCCTTCGCTTCATATTTACGACTTCTTCATATGCATGTAAGACTTATCAAAATAGGGCAAATAACACTTCCTTTGCATTCCTATTCTTGCCTCTTGTTATTTGGAAAATTTTGATAAACCAAATATGATTGGTATACTTTATCATGAACTTCCCTTGGTGCGAGCATATTTTAAACATTATGAATAATTTATTTATTTGTATTAGCTATGAGGTCTTATTTTTTCCTTCCAATGTAAAGGTCTTATGTTGCCTCTGTTTATGTGCGACGAAATCGCAGGAAGTCTTTACATCATAGTGTATTGACCCATTGATCTTGTCTTATCATTTTCTTGTATTATTTCCTCTTCAGGTTAATTCACGCAAATACCATAAGTCTTAATACTCGTATGAGTTAAAAGTCTTGTGATGTTTACGACTTTTGACACAATTCAGCTCCCTAATGAAGGGTGTCGTCCTTATCTTCCCCCTGTCTTCCCCTTCAAGGAAGCTTACCTCTATCGTGTTAAGATTATGGCTCTTCCAATCCGGCTTTTCAACAACCAGTTGATTTCGCAATCTCGCATACGCTACCTATAGGGTTTATGGCAGCAAGATCACACCCTAAGTGGGGTATTTTCGGACCGAGTGCATCATAGTCAGGACTTGTCAAGAGTGGAAAGGTACGCTCCAGACGTCCCGGGCACTCTTGACTCAACCGTTTACCTCGGCGCCCTGATCGAGTTTCTGCACTCCTTAGGAGAGCCTTTCTCACCTTAGGCTTCAATCTAGGATTACTATCTAAGACTGAAAATTTAAGGTATCTCTCCCGGATGGGCATTATCGTTTTATTCTCACCCCAAATCTCCACAAATCAAGTTCCGGGGTCGGTGTAGCCTTCCCTTGAGTCATGCCTTCTAGGTTTCTCCAACTATGATGTGCGATAGGTCTTACTATATTGCCTCTTGCATATAAGCGAACTAGGGTGCACGCCACATTTGGATTCTTAGCCAATATGATAATAAATATCATTTTATGTAGCCTTTTATAAAGGTCTTATTATAAAGATTTCTCTTTTTGTTTTCTTATTATGGATTTACCATATGAAATTAAAATTTCTCATTCCAATCTTTAAATTCGTACAACTGTGGTACGTAAATGTTGCTATCGAATCATCTTATTCGAGGAAAATCAGGTACGCTTTTCATTCTACTCATTTACCTTCTACAAGTTTTGTATCTTCTTAAGTTCGCATATGTTTTCCAGAATATTCATTTGTATCACCATTGAGTTGGCTTTGTGCGAAAGTCATTGTGCCCTCCAATTTTTGGTATTTTGCCTCCACGTTTTCTCTTTCCATAGAACTTGCCTCTCCAACTTCATACACCGCATCGACCATCAATCTCTCTGCTCTTTGACTATCTGCTGCATATTTTTTGAAATTTCTTCGCTTGATTTCTCTTCCTTCGCATTTGTCAACATCAATTTCTTGGAAATTTTTACTTTCAATTGTATCTCCTCTTATAATGCCAACACCATGAGGTAGAGGAAACTTTATGCATTGATGAAATGTTGATGCAACAGCTAATATTCCATGCAGCCATGGTCTTCTAATGAGAGCATTATAGGGCGACTCGACATCCACTACACAAAATGTGATATCTGTTGGTAAATTTTGTAGAAGTATTCGCATAGTCACTTCCCCCTTTGGTTTGTTCGCAGAACCATTAAAGCCATAGATTTTGTATGTTGAAGGGATTAACTCATCATCTTTCCCTCCCATGGTTTTATATGTATGATAAAACAGAATATCTACATAACTTCCAGTATCTATAAGTATTCTATGTATCTCCCAAGTGTTTTTGTCATTTTCTTCCTCATCTTCTTCCAACGGCTTCGGATTAATTCCCAATTGCACCACCAATGGACATTCATGTGATTCTCCTCCTCCTGGTGTTTCATCTGCGCTGAACGAGATTTTCTGTTTTTGCCATTCTTTCAAGGGTGATATTTTTGCCAGGTTAATAATTTCCCTTCCTTCAGCATCTCTCGCATATACTCGACTTAAGACATTATCATGAAAATCTTCTATGTTTCTGAACGAGTGTATGATCGAGTTACAATATAAATTTTTTGCCTTCGCACCCACTTCAATAAAAAATGTACTTCTTTCCTTCTCCTTTGCATATGTATTTCCTTGAGGTGGAGGTGGTGGTGGTGGTAAATTCCTTGGTTGGTTTAGTAAGAAATGGTCCAACTTTCCTTGCTTAATCGTTCGCAATATAATCTTCCTCACATTTCTACAGTTGCTTGTTGTGTGACCATGAAATCTATGATAGACACAAAATTTTTTACTTCTCCTTCCTGGTGGAGGATCTTCGCCTACATTATGTGGTTCTGGAATATCATCCATTAAAAGAGCGGCTTCCCATACTTTATCCACTGTAGTGTTCAACTTTGGCAAATTTATCTGTTCCCACACTATTCTTCCAGCTTTCTTGTTATAATGTGTTTGTTGTCCTGCAGAGTTTACTGGTTAAACTGTATCAACACCTCCATAATTTTGAAGTTGCTTGTCTCTGTACTCTTTATTAATCTCTGCTTGATCAGCACTGCCCATAGCCACTAACTTTTGTTCCATCTCTGCATTATTCCTTCCTTGAGTTCCCTGCGATATACTCGCAACAGCATTTGTCATCCTCGGAAGTAAACTTGTATTTCCACCTTTCAAATCAGATATTGCAACTGGGTAGGATTCCATATCTCTTTGCTTTTCCTCAAGTGCTATGTATTCTTCTTGAAATTCGCGCATCTCCGACATTGTTATTGTATCCTTTATTCTGAAGATTTGGGTATATAATAAATCTGTTGCAAAGAGAGGATTAATGAATGCAAGAATAAGATGTCGCTCATCCACCCGTCTTCCCATTTCACTACACATTGTTCTCCAACGAGTCGTTAGATGACGCAAACTCTCATTTGTTCTTCTCCGAAGTCCGAATGCAGTCTCAATCTCTGGTCTTGATAGATTATTACTTATGTATTGCCCCAAAAAGACATTTTGTAGATGATGAAATGAACCAATGGATTCTACAGGTAGGCCTTCAAACCATTTCAAAGCTTCTCCTGCTAGACTTGCAGCAAAATATTTGCACATTACTGCATCATAATTTTTCCACTGCAATAAACGTCTAGAATAGGCTTTTACATGTTGTATCGCACATGCGCTTCCATCAAATATACTTGTAAATGCCGGTAAACTGCACTTAGATGGTATCGGTGCTCTTTGAATTTCTTTTGTAAATGGAGTTTTTCCAGCTTCCTCCACTGCTTCCTCTAGTTGTCCCTGTTTCTAGCGCCAAAAATGTAGTTGTAAGAAATCTTATAACTACACTCCACTATAACTGATTCAATCTCTAGGTGATCATTATGAATTCTTGTTTTATTAACTAAAGATTAGGAATGTTTACAAGAATGATTCAAGTATTACAACAATTCTACTTGAAACCTAAGCTCACTTTCTCTCTCTTCTTATTTCTTTTCCAAGACTTGTCCTACAATCCTCCTAGAAACAATGACCTCTCCCCTTTATATAGAATTTTACATAGTGGATGACAGCTAAGAAAACCATTATTTTCGGGATCACTATGTGACACATTCGCTCATATACAATCGCTCATATTCGCATAGCGTACCTCCTCGCACAGTTCTTCACACTTAACTCGTGACTTTGCTGACATCATCTGGTGCGTCATCTCAACTTTAATGTGTGCGATGCTCTTCGCTCAGTTAGTATTCTTCACTTCGCGTAATTATTATCGTGTGCGATATTTAACTCCTATAACAATTGTATGGGCCTTATGGTTAGAGAGAAACAGAAGAACAATGACAAAGAAGAAGGGGTGGTCAAAGGAAATGATCATTATAGAGATTAAAAGGGTTATTTTTCAATGGGGTTCTGCTAAGAATTGGTTTAAATCGTTAACTCTCAATGATTTGATCTTTAACTGGAGTGCTGTTTTCTTATGAGAAACAACTAGGTAGTTCTAATGAATTATTGATCTTAAGTGTGCAACTCATTCTCTTTTTTATTAATAAAATTTTACCCTTGTTTCAAAAAAAAAGAGTTATACCACCATACACGTTCGGGCATAATGACTTAAGATTCACCTTTGGGTTTCTATGACGGAGCAAGTCAAAACTTGTTATTATGGAGAAGAAATCATTAAAACTTGCTCGACCAATGAGAATTCCACTTACCAAGCGCCCACTTGTACCGAATATATTAGTATATTATTACTAATTGAGCTAGTGAACCCAGTAGTAGAAGTGATGAAGATCTTACTAAATTTGGTAAATGCATTAATTAATCATTTTTTTTAAAACCAGTTCTTATCTTCATAGATCATTAGAATCAAGAATGAACTTCAAAACCTATCCGTTCAACTATTACAAATAATTTTCAAAACAAACAAATACGGCTGTCATTGTTGACTATATATCCACAAGATCCGAGAGTTTACTAATTATATTTAACTTGATTAATTAACTATACTCAACTTGATGATATTTTGATAAATCATTGATAACAATGTAGAGTTTGGATCTAAGCAAATTCCGGTAACGTGACAGATGTTGAGTGACTTGCAAATTTTCAGTCGGAGTGCACTTTATGTGTCACAAAAGCAGATTTAAAATTTTTAAAATTCGACGTTTCTTGTATCCAAAGATTATTGCTTGTTATTTTCCGATTGGAGTTGATATGTCTAACATTCAATTGAGTTTTTTTTTTTTTTTTGATGGATTTCAATTGAGTTTCGTTCACCACACCTACTCCTATTTAAAAGACTTCTTAGTTGACCTCGTAATACATGTCAAACCCCTGGAGCATCCAATGCATCTTTTTACATTATTGTTACCTACTACTAACCATTCTTCTTTGTAATATAGTCTCATTTTCAACAATAAGTTACCCACTACACCATATCTGACTGGAGTTGAATCAAAAACTTGTCTAGTCTAAATCATCAATCTCTCTGGATCAAAAAATGAGCAAGAACAAAAACATGGCTTCCTCACTGTCACCACATGAATTGGGAAACCCTCAATTTCCAAAGAATGCCCAGTCCAGAGTTGAAGCAAGTAGTAGCAATATTGAAATGAAGGAGCTGTTGCAGGAAAACTGTGAATACCACCACGAAACAACACATAACGAGAGCGGCAGCTGGGATCTTAATAAGTACATGTCACTGTACAAAGCAGCTCAGAAAGGTGATTGGCTATCCGCTAAGAAGTTGTTCCAGGATGATCCAAATGCAGTGACCGCAAAGATAACAAACTTCTCAGAGATGGCAATACATGTTGCTGCAACTGCTGGACATTCGGAGTTCGTGGAGGAGCTTCTGAAAATCATGCCACTAGAAGCACTGGAGTTTAAGGAGACCAAGGATGGCAAAACACTCCTTCATCTTGCTGCAATTTCTGGAATTACCGAAGCTGGCAAGGGCATAGTGAAGGTGAACCCTCGACTGGCGCATAGGTGCAACAATTCCGGATGGGTCCCACTTCTGAGTGCTGCAACCCATGTTTCATCATCATCAAGCGAGCGTCAAAAGAAGATGGTGGATTATCTATACAGTGTCACGAGAGACGAAAACCCCAGTCCCTTTAACGGTTATTTGGGTGCTACACTAGTCTGCACTCTAATCAAGGCTGGTTTCTATGGTAAGTTAACATCGACTTGCATCTAGCGTACCCTTCATGTTCACTAACAAGTCAATTAACCGATCTATGTTTCATTGTTTCTAGACATTGCTTTGTCTCTGGTCGATCAATATCCAGATCTAGCTATAGCAACCGACAAGAAAGGCGTTTCTGCGTTAGAAGTGCTTTCCCAGCAGCCTACTGCATTCCTGAGTGGAACTCATGTGCCATATTTTTCCCGCTTGATGTACAAATGTTGGTAACCTGCTCTTCTTGTACCGCGGGGGCCAGGAAGTATTTCCTTTCTCATACTGACGGATCTTATTCTATCTTGTCTTGTGGTGCAGATATTCAAGTTGAGTCGCCTTCTACATGTCAAAAACGCCAGTATGTTATCAAAGGAGATGCTGAAGATCCTCCTGAGATTCCAGGGAACCACTCCATCAGTAAGGGAGTCATAGCCAAGTTCCTCAAAGCGTCCATCATGACTCGAGGTACATGGTAGAACTTGTTACATGAATATGTTAATCTTATACTATCTATTTCATCTGGCGATGATGACTTGAAGGCTCTGTTGGGGATGATCTGGTCATATCGTGACTAGAACACCCACTGCAGCCTTTCCTTTCCTAGCTAAATGTGCTTTTTCATTACTTCCATTGTCGTCTTTTGTGGCACAAACAATATTAACATTCTAAATATGTTATACTTCATTTTGTCAGTTATCCGGCCCTCAATAGTCGATCATTTTCTAAATTTGATCAACTTGTTTGTAAGTGCTGCAGCTAACAACTTAGATTGATTCAGTTTCCATTTCAGTGCTGCCTGAAGAAATATTACGAGGATACTACAACCTTTTGAAGACTAAGCAGGCGTTGGCTTTGGTTAAGGGCATACTTGCACGGATTTCTCAGATGCCGAATTCAGACATTTCAGATTATTTTGCAAAATTTGACATCATAAGAAAATTCTCAAAATCAGGAATATCAGAGTTTATAATGGAATGCCTTCAAACATTTCCTTTTCAAACAAACAAACAAGAGATACTGAAAATTGCAGTTGAACAAAGAAATGGTGATATCTTCAGACTCGTATATGATATGAATGTTGATCAGAAGTTATTATCCTTTCAAGACGAATCAGGTAGTACCATCCTGCATTTGGCCGCCAAAATAGCACCACTTTCGCATCTCAAAAGGTTTGGTGGTGAGGTTTTTCAGATGCAAGAAGAGTTGCGTTGGTTTAAGGTGCGTATCAATTATATTCTTCATCATAAGAAACACAAGGACCATGCACCTATATTTCTACGATACCGTTCCACTTTAATTGCTGTCATGGTGCGTAATACCCTTGTTTCTTACCAGGTGGTAGCAAATATTGTGCCTGAAATTCATAAGTCTAGGAGAAACGACAAGAATAAGACGGCTCATGAAGTATTCAGGGAGGAGCACAAGGATTTGATGCAAAAAGCAGAAAATTGGGCAAAAGGAACCGCTGAATCATCCATGTTGGTAGCATCCTTGGTTGCTACAGTAGTATTTGCTGCAGCTATTACAGTACCAGGTGGAAATATAAACGATGGTGATGATAAAAATAACGGTACTCCAATTTTTATACTCGAGAAAGCATTCATGGTTTTTGTGGTGGCAGATGCTTTAGCGTTCTTCTCCTCAATTACTTCAGCTATGATGTTTATAACCGTCCTTACTAGTAGCTACACAGAAATTGATTTCCTAATGTCATTACCGCATAAGATTATCGTAAATCTTATGGCACTCAGCTTCTCCATAGGCGCCATGATGGTAACCTTTAGTGCTGTGCTTTACATAATACTTGTAAACAGGTTTCCAACGGCTGCTATTCCCATATCATTAATGGCTTCAATGCCAATTATCTTGTTTGCTTTATTGGTACTGCCATTACTTCTGGAAATGGTTCACCAGACATACGGGACACGAGACGCTACAGCCAACTAGAGGAAAATAAATCCAGTTTATAACCAGAAAATACATTGGCTCTTTTTCTAAGAATCCTCAACCACCTAAATCTGCCTATCCATGCCTGTTTGTTGAACATCGTGCCTGTAGGCTGTAGGCATACATAAGTTTCCTGTCCCTGCTTTGAAATTGCTTCAACCTTCAAACTTAGGGTCATCTTTATAAAGTTGTACTATTTGCTGGATTTGAAAATTCTCTTATTGTTGTAACTAAACTTTTTATGCTTTATATTGAGATTAAATCAAATTTTAAGGTTTTCATAGTCTTGAGAACATCTATCCAAGAGGACCAAGACAGCTTTTTGTTACATAGATTCAGTAGGTTTCTTAAGTAATCGTCTCATCATTTGAAAAGCTAAACAAAAAGCAACAGAGACGAGAACATGCACAATGAAGCTAATTAAAAAGAAAGATTAGCAGACATTGGAAACTCTATTTCATACACGCATCCTATGGAGGTGAATCAATTGTTCAGCCGAGTTTTATCATAACAACACAAAGAAAGATTCCAATTGCCTGACATACAAGAGCACCAAGGGACATTACATACTTGTTTTCAGTATTGTTTTACATACCTTCTTGAGTTGTTTTTCCAATAGATGATGAGGCAAGATAGATGTCTTCATTCACAGGAGGTAGGAATGCTCCTTGCTTTCACAGATGATCAGCTGAGTGCAGAATCTTGGAAAACTCCTTTTCTTACCACCGTTCTCTTGCCCGGCCGTCTGGGTATATTGGTTCAAGAGGTTTATCTTCAGTATTTCGTTTCTCAACTTGTCTACTCTTTCCAAGACTTGTATTTCCATCACCATCATCAAAATCCGGCGGTGTTTCATCGTCATCGTCTTCATCACTCCAATCATCGTCATTGTCATCATCCTCATTTGCCAATAGACTATCAACATCAGACCAATCCTCCTCACCTTCTTCATCATCCTCACTATCTTCTTCATCTTCGTCCTCTTCATCCTCACCGTCAGCTTTATCAACCCTCGGCCCACCTCTCTTTGTAAAACGAGGAACAGCAACAAGTGAACGAAGCTTCTCCTTGATAAGCAGCAACCGATCTTTCTCTATCAACTGCGAATCACGGTAAGCTTCTCGGAGGAAAACTGAATCCCTTTCTCCTTTCAAAGACACATAAAACATATCCGGATGCCTAATCAACATTCCCCTAAGCTGTTGCGAAAACCTGAACTCTTCTCTAAAATGCGTCAAGTGATCTACCAGTGTCCGTTTCTCAACACAAAAACTCAACATTTCGTGAATAACAGCACAAGCATGCCTCTCTTTCTCAATAGTACCAGCTTTCAAACCCGAGAAGTCCGAGTACGGAGATATATAAGGAACTTCCTTAAACTTTAATATCCTTCTCAGCTCACCTTTCGAAAGATTCAGACCCTTTGGCAGCTTCACCTTATTGAACTTAGGCGTTCTATCAATAATCAAGTTCCTCTCTTCTATCTCTCTAGCTTCATTCTCCTCTGCAGCAATCTCAGCTGCAGATATCGCCAATTCCGGATCCCAGTGCGTCAACTCCAGCGCAGGACCACGTTCCGTCTCCACCACCTTAAAATACTGAGGATACCGATTACAAATTGTATCTCTAAACTCCGTTGGCAACCCGAAATCATTCTTCAAATGTGTAATCTTCTCAATCAGAACCCGTTTCTCTAACGACATCATCAACAATTTACGCAACTTAATAACTAGCAATCCTTCCATTTCATTCCTAACTTTCAATTCTTCTAAGTAAATTCTATCAGCTTCTGGTGTTAATCTAAACCTTAACGAGAAACAACCTTCTTCAACAATCTCAAAAACACCAGGAAACCGCTTCAACAAAGCGATGAAACGACGTTTACGCGTAAGACCTAATTCTCTTCTATACCTACCCAAATCTCTAAGTGACATAATTCTATCAGGCTGACCAGTTAATATCTTCCTAATCTTCAATACAAGTTTAAGTTTCTTTTCTCTTTGGATAACATTATCAAAAGGTAACTCCTTTCTTCTCTTAACAACAGCAGTAATCAATTGCCTGAATTGAGGTTTTCTTAAACTTAAAAACCCAATCTTTTTTTCCAGACTCTGACCCAAAAATTGTGACTTTGAAGTGTTGTTTAGTGAAATTGAAACATGGGTTTTTACAGAAAGTCTGGGTATTAGTGATGGGTATGATAGAACAAGTGATAATGGTGTTGATGATGAAGAAAATATGACTTTTGAATCCATTTTATTTTGTGAAATTACTGAGATGAATACATGAAGAGAAGATTAAGAAACATAGATTAAAAGTAATGGGAGGAGATTGACTTACCTTTGGTGATGATTTTGATGGAGGAGACTGAGAACTGAGAATGGAACCCTGGTAAGGGTTTTGGGAGCAGAGAAGAAGATGGTTTAAGGGTTTTAGGAGGAAGGAGGAGGAAATGTTATCCTCTGCTGGTGGGACTTGATTTGTTTTTGTGAGATATTATGAGGGTAAAATCGGTATAAAATTATTGAAGGGTGCCTAAGATATTTATTGAGTGCCCAAAGTAGTAAGCATCGAGAGAAGTGGCAATGCGCACGTTGTCAATTGTCAGACTGACCTTACAGCAGGCTAATTTGCTCAAAGGGTTTTGAGTGACTACTGCCTCTGTTTCGGGGAAATTGATACTTTTATTTTTTTTTCATTTTGCCCTAAAATAGACCATTTAAGAAATGAAATTATCATTTTTCTTTTCTTGAAACGAAGGATGAAGCATTGGAGGAAAATTTACTGGAAATTGAACATAGAGTGAAATGACATCCAATGATGCTAGTTTAAGCATGATGGAACTGCTGTATGAAGAGATGTAAATAACAAGGAAGGGGGCAAAGTTTCTCCAGTCTGGTTTTCGGCCATAACACGCTGATCTTCTGCCTACTCTACCACTGGGGCTAGGCTTCTGCAATTACATTTGGACAACTCTACCTTGTATATCCTGTCACAGAACAAGGCAAGGAGTGGCACATTTCTGCGGCACTCGGACTATATTATTCACTGCCATGAAGCTTCTAAGCAAACATTGATAAGATTTAACTAGAACATGCTCACTGAAGGAATGTGGTAAAAATGTTGCGATTTTATTGATGGTTTTTGTCATAAATGAATATCAGATTCTTCTAAGCACATTTTATGTATATCAGTTTTATATACATTCTAATAAATAAGAATAAAAAATCACGCTACGTTATGAGATATATCAAAGACATTGGCTTTGTATCCTTTAATCACCCCAAATTAGTCGGTATATGTTCCTGCTAGCAGGGCCACTGATCAGGTTGTTACTCTGCTTCTTCAGCATCTCCTCTTGTGCCTCAACATTACCATCCTCCAATAAGGATGAATACGAAAAACAAGTCAGAATCATTGTTGCAATGACGTCGGATTACAAAAAGAGATAAATCATAATCATCCAAAAACCCTAAGAACCTTTTTCTCGAAAGGTGTCTCCAATACAAAAATACTGTTAACTCGCATTTTCGATTTTTTATATGCAAACATATGGCAGTAGATCATTGATGAAAGTAAGTGTTATCCTTCTGGTCAACAAAGAACACAACATAGTGCATTGTAATGAAAATGATGATTCTACAGACACATTAAGAAGCAAAAGAAGATGAGCGCTCACAAGAACAGAGTATGCACGAGCAAGTGACAGTACTGTTGGATACAAATCCAGAACACTGAGAGCAATCTCTTCAGTAACCTGAGGGACCTGCATCAAGCCCAACTAAGATACGCAACATGTTTGGCAAAAGAAAGAACCAAAGCAATGATAGAAGTCGTTATAAGTTACTCTACGAAGTATAATTGTACAATTGTACCAAGACCAGAAAATAAAAAAGCACTTGAGGAGTATATGAACAGAATTGTGAATCAGACAAACATAATCTCAACTAAACAAACAAAGGCCACACTAATCCCTTCACTTCATAACCCAGGAAAAGAGTCAATCCAGTAGGATTCCAGTCAGCAAGGGGAGGATGCTCCTGCATCATATCCTCCCCCAGACAAGCCTCGCACTCGAGGTATGTGCTCCGACACAACTTAATGAAAGGTGACTGGACAATTCAAAAGCCATGACTTATGGGAATGACCATATCAATCGCTCGATTCTATAGTCCTTGAGTCCCAGTCAGTCGAATACAGTCAACAAGGGAGATAGGATCCTGCATCACATTGTAGGGGAAGAGGAAGGATAATAATTCTTCCAATGCAGAACTTACATGTTCTACAATCTACACTTCTAGTTAAGTCTGTAAAGGGAGAAAATACCTGCATGAGTTGGATACCGAATAAGTCACTGACAGTTACTTTTTCAAGATCTTCACACTTCTTGATGAATTCATTGTACGAAGGGCAAGTTCCACTGTTTTTTGCCGTGTCATCGCGAACTTTCTCCCTGTAATAATGTGCTATTGCTTGTGTAAGATAACCATACTTTTATAGCGTTTCTGGTACATTAGCCGTTCTGTGAACATCAAAACCTTCCAGAATTTCCGTTGTGAAACAACTGCAAGCGACAGAGAGTCTCTTTCATTAAAAAAGTATTAGAAAACAAAAAGCTGCAACATATTGGTAAGTGTAAACTGGAAATAAGGAACATAAATAAGAAAAACAAAAGAAGAAGAGGGAAAAACAGATTATGTGAGGATGAAATTACAGCTACTTTAAATAGAAACTAGTCATGTGTCAGCTCGACTAAGTTCTTTTGGGTAAGTAAATATATGGAATAAGCTAATCATTACCAACTGGGTAATAATAGTAAACTTGCACATTGATCATTAACACTGCAGAAGGCAATGGTCTACATACTAGTGATACTATAAATTTCTTACTAGCTTCATTGATGTCTAGAATTCCCGTTAACCTTTTCAAGCAAATAAAGCCAAAAACCCAGAAAGCCACTTTAATTTAAAGGCATTTGAAAATTCATAAGAACTCAGTATATCCCAAAAAAATGCATGCCTTGTTGAAACAGATGAACAATAACAGATGAGTGACATAGGCCTACTTGTACGTGTAAAGGCTTCATGCTTTGGCATCACATGCAGATTAGAAACTACAACAACTTATAGATGATTCCGTAGCACCGTATCATTCCCATAAACATGAAAGCTTACAGTTCAATCAACACTCTGCCACTTGCAGCACTAGTCAGTCTGTTACATGGACTTAGAGAGCTCAGAGCCCCATTGAACTCAAGTAGGAGGAGAAGAAGGAAATACAACGACGAGTGAAACTACCTTACACCTTCGTTGAGCACATCATACTGCCCATTAATCAAACTCATGTAAATATTAATCTACTGAACAGTCTTGATAAATATAAACACAATCATCAAAAGCCGCAAACTGTAAACGGTATAAAGAAATTAACAAATACTTACGCGGTTTTGATGGCTTCAGCTGCTTCGATAAAATTAGGATCGCCTTCCACCAGATATATAAGCTTTTTGATTCCACATCTCTAGAAAATAGCTTTTACATGTTAAAAGTAAATATTATAGAAACAAAGTTCGCTAATCAAAGAACTGAGAAGTAAGATAACTAACCCTAAAACAATAGTTAGGACCTAAACAACACAGGTCATGTCAGTCATTCTCCCATTAGACATAAAGAGCTCAAAGATATGTGTCACAATTTCTTGATCAGTACAATTATCATATCTTATGGCCTCCTACAACACAGTTCATAATTTTATATTAGCTGAAACTCATAATCTATCAGCGACTGGTAAGAACTCAAGCCTGCTATCATTAGAATTCTAACCCCACTAAAAAAACTAAAATACAAATAAAATTTAACTTTAAATAACTAGCCTAACATCTTAAAGGTTGTGACTTGTGAGCGCAGGTTACATTTTAGTTGTTTTATTAGTTGTAATGTTCACTTTAGTTGTAATTCCGCAATCATTATATGAATGGCTATGAAAATTTATGCCATCAGATTTCTGATACTACAATTCGTATACTAGTTGCAGTTATATTACTTTCTTCAATACGCAATAACAGTGTTTATTACCATATCTGTAAAATATGTTGTATGCAGGATATCTTGTTTACCACAGATGCATTTCTACTATTGTCTCCATATATATTGCAGGATGTACTAGACATTTGAGGTATTACACTGTGACATGGCTAGTGCGCTCGGCTAAGAAACCACTGTTAGAAATTTTCCTCAAATAACAAACTACTCTGGATGACGCCATTTTTCTTTTTCTTTTAATGATAGTGATTGTTAAGATTGACTTTCAAAAGATCAAGGGAAAGGGACTTGTTAACATCACTGGCTCTTACACACAGTTCTAAAATATATTACGATGATCGGCACCGAAAGTTAAACAATGGTTCCACAAGAAAAAAGGTACACACAGTTCAAATAAAAATTCATACCAGGATCCTCAGTTTCTGATCTTTATATCGACTGTCACTTATTGACATGCGTAAATCATCAACTTCCTTCCTCTCTACAATAAAGTCAAGGACAAATTCATTTTCAAGGTGCTTATCCTGAGCTATCCATATTGCATCACCAACAGGTAATCGTCTAACCTGAAGTAGTAAAGGTAAACATCATCAGCGACAACCAAAGACACACTGCCAAATTTGCTGGATACCAACTACAGAAGGTGAACAAACATTTCTAATTTTCTACATATTGGCATACAATTAGAAAATCGGACAGATAATTAATGGAAGTATAAACAGAAACAAAAGAACTTGTAATACTAGCTGAGAGTATCTATATTGCTACCAGCTGGGGTGGCTCAGTGAACAACTTAAAGAGGCATCGACAGCAACAAGATAACAATCTCAATAAGTGATAAATGCAACAATGGAAAAAGAAATTAGGTTACTTTGCAAAGTACTTAATAGTTGCAGATGAGGCAGCTTCATTGATATTCAGGTGGAAGAATTTGAAGAGTTTAAATCCAATATACTACCTCCGTTTCTGGAAAAGTTGTATTTTCACTTTTTCAATTTGGCCTATTTTTAGGCTAAAATGAAAAAGTGAAAGTAACACTTTTCCAGAAACGGAGGGAGTATTATCTTTGCCATTCTACACATGGTACTAAGTACCAACTAGTAAAGTTTTGTTAACATTTTATAATCCACTCCAGAAAATCTAAAATTATGCAACTACGCACACGAATCCAAGTCCTTGTGATAACCAACATATGTTTTATTCACATTAATATCTGATTTATTTAGTTTCATAATCACACCAACATCTAATTCACCACATGCATATTGTCACCTATTTAATCTATCAAGTCCATATTTAAGAAATCCCTTTACACATTTAAGAAAGTTCAAACTGACAGAAGGTTTGCAACCCTTATATAAGAAACTGTCAGTCAAATCTGAGCGATTCTAAAGTTCATCATGACTCACCTCTACTTGAATTTTGAACTCAGAGCTTACATTCTGAATAATCTTTTTCGACCTAGCCCTGCAAATCACAGAGAAGAAAAATTTAATAGTAAACGAACACATAAGCTTTACACGTACACACTCAAAACGCAACAGACATGGTGTGCAGAATAACCTATAACAAATTCACTAAGATATGTCAAATCACAAGACAAGAGTCAGATAACTAACCAATTATTATTCTTAGTGAAATGCTCTCGATCATCCAATATCAAGATCACATTATAGACATCCTGAAATCTCTCCCCAAACTTTAAAGGAGGCGTCATTAAGGAACTCATATTGCCACCCAGACCATCAAAACTGAATGATTTCTGCACATAAACATTATTAGTGTCTTTAGGGGGGAACTAGTCAACAATGAAACAAGTGGGCATCTAATTGACGGCTCTCAACATGTATTATTACTTCTTTACACATACAGAAGATGAGCAAGCTTGTAAGGCTGATTTACTTGGTGCTGAATCAACACGGCATGAATAATCTGGAACACGTGCTACACCTGCACAAGAATATGTCATTTGACTATTTCCACCTAAGCATGAGTCTAATTGACAGTAAAGTGGCAGCTACGGACATATGAATATATTTAGTATATAAGTGTTGTAAACTTCACTAAAACTACGATGAAAACATACCCATATCTTCAACAATGCAGGTGCTTGAGTATGGACGGGAAGCCTTTCCCCATGTAACTGATGTCTCTTGACTACCTGAATCTAATGTAACCTCTTCATCGTCTAATGTAACCTCCTCATCAGACAAAGGGAAGGTTTTTGATAGGCACTCCTGGGAAGCTTTCACGCCTTCCTGGGTTAACATGTACCTAGACAAAAGGGAAAATCAAGAGCTTTAAGGTATGCTTCTTTATCAAAAAGTAAACTGTAAACAAACAACCACAACTTGCTCATTTTATATCCGATCTTGTATACTGAAGATAATAAATTATAGTTTCTTCTTATATCTAGAATCTTAATAGGTTGAATCAATATACAGCCATAACCAATCTTAACAAACTTCAAACCTTCGAATGACTTCTTATTTAAAAATTAGTAAGTTGAGAGATTCAATTTAGCATCAAACACCAAGGATAACATTGATTCAAGTTTTTGAAACTTTAAGACGCAAATTGGAATTGTCGGTTTATAGAAAGTCCGACCTAAAATGTTAAAAACAAGACATAACTGACATCGTTGACTCAGTTTCAAAGTAACAAGTGTGGAACTCTTTTTAAAGAAACTCTAATCAATTCGGCCACACAAGATGGAAAGACAATTGGGAACTCTAGCAGACACGTACAAGTTCAAATAAGATTGAAAACAAACTCTGCCGATAAACAAGTAAGAAGAAGGCAAAGCTGAGATTTCATACTTAGCTGGATTACCACACTTGATAACTAATCCTTTGGTTATCAATCCCCCCATGCAGCTCCATCCAGTATACCACTGGTTGCCTGAATTTCCACCTTGAATAGGTTTGCCTTTTCCCCTCTCTGGCCTACAAGTCAAGTAATTCAGTTTCAACATTCATTTCCAACCAAACTGAACTTTTCAACAACAAACAGATAAACAACAATACGTTGCTAGTGCATACATAATCGGCACCCTTGAAAGTCCACTCGCCTCAGTGGCGTCAATAAGTTCTTGTTTCTTCATGTATTCATTTCCACTTAAAGTTCCCCTGCCACATATCACAATTCATTCATCCAAATCATTCTAAGACAAGTTTACAACATCATAAACACAACCAATCAGACATACGAAACTCAAATGAAATGAGAAATTTCAATTTGGTATACTTACTTATAAAGGGTAATCAACAAAGCATAAGCCACCGAGTTCTTCTGCGGCAAATACCTCTTTTTTCCTTTACTTCTCTTTCCTACAAACAATTCCATGAACCCAATTTCAAACAAGATAAATAGAAATTCACAAATGCTAATGCCGTTTCTAATAACAATTTTAATAATCATAAACACACCTTTCTGGGAGGAACCCTCTTCTTCTTCATCATCTTCTTGCTCAGAACAATCCGAATTCGTCTTGAAAAATTCTTTGCACAGCTTCAGAGTCCACTGTCCTATACCCCTGCAAAAAAAAAAAAAAACATTTACATTATTATTACCAACAAATCAATCAAGAATGAGGAAAAATTAAATACAAGAAAGGCATTCAATCTATACTTCATCTTGATGAATTCCAGTTGGGTTCTAACAGGTTTTTTCTTTTTGCAGATACTTGCATATGCTGTGTAAAGAGTAGAATCTGTATATTCAGAAATCCCGTTTGCTGTTTCCTTCATTTCTTGCCTCTTCTTTTTGATGAATAACACCAGAGGTTCATTTTCAGGGTTCAGGATTGGTTTATCATCCCACTCCCAAGGAGCAAGCAAACCGCCCATCACCTTTGATCAAACCCTAGAACACTAGTGTAATAGTCGGGAGAGAATAGAGTGGTTAAATGTTGAGATTCTGGTTATTCCAGGGACTTCATTTGTTTTTGTGAGTTATTACGAGGGTAAACTCGGTATTCAATATTTTAAGAGTGCCCCAGATGTTTTAGTGGACATGGAGTTGTCTGCTGCAGGCTAATTTCTACTGAAAAGTTTTTGCTTAGTCTCTGTTTCAGGAAAAATGATATTTCCGTTTTTTTCATTTTTGCCTAAATTGACAAGGTAAAAGTATCACTTTTTCTGAAACAGATTCATTTTTGTTTAAATCGCAAAGGTAAAAGTATCATTTTTTTTATGAAACAGATTCATTTGCATGTCCGCGATTTCTCTTTTCTTTCTGGCCGTTGTGAAAGCAATTTAGGGAGCATGGAAGGAGAGAGTTTCTTGTAAACTGATTCTAGTCCAAGTATCGGAAACTCATCGGATGGAAACGGATTTTACAAACAGATGCAAACTTTAAGGTTGGGCCAAAGTTTGCATCCATTCTGGTTTACAGGCATAACATGCTAGTCTTCCTGGCACTGGAGTACAATGTTCTAAAACTGAAGTTCTAAAACCATAGTGCTGAGTGACATTTTTTGGTGCATAATATTTGTTTCGCGAAATATCCAAATAAACAACCAGATACCGAAATAGCAACAGCACGAAAACTAAAAAGATAATCTGAAATTCTGAAACCATTCAAACAATGCCCCTGCAATAACATGTAAGGGCTAGTGCATCCATGAATCAGAGAGACATTTCAAGCATCTTCTGTCATACACAGTAAAAATTTAATCTGACAACCTACCAGCTTCTTAAGACTTTTCGACTGAATCCTAGTTAAGTTAGACATACACACATGAGGGGTTTACTGCCAATATGATACCAACAACACAATACTAATGTCAGAGCTTGAGAACTGCACATAGATGTTAGACTGTGGCTGATGCAGCTCTCTCACCATGGCTGAGAGCCATAGTGACCTCTCCCACCGAGCCTTCTTGCTAGCTGCCAATCTTTTTGCACTGCAACAAAAGCAAAGTAAATATCAAACAATGAGCTATATTCTTCAAGATCAGAGTTTTCTTATTGAACGGAAACAGCAAATATCAAACTACAGGAATGGTATCAAGAGAATTATTATAGGGACAAATGTGTTACACAAAAGAAGTAGGATTATATTAGAAACTTGAATAGGATATCATGATCGAAGCTTATCCCTAAATCTAAATGCGTTACACAAAAGAAGAAGATCTAACACATAGTCTAAGCTAGAGAGATTTACTGCAAACCTCAAATATAGAACAGATAATGCTAACTAAAGAAAGTTGAACTGGAGGATGCCGTGCATTGAGTAAACAGAAGATTTCCTTCTCTCACAGATGAACTTAATGGAAAGTGAGGAATCTATGCATCTATGTTCACAATTACACGAAGATTTGACGACGTGAAGGATAACTAAAAGACAGAACATTAACAGGGATAAATGCGTTACAAAAGAATTAGAATTACATTAGATACTTAAATAGGGTCTCGTGATCGAAGCTTATCCCCCCAAATCTAGATTAGGTATTTGTACAATTCTAAGTATCACACACACAAAAAAAAAAGCCATAACACGGTTTTAGCTAGAGAGCTTGTGCCCACAACATAGGAGGAGAAGGCACACTTGTTCGTCAGTTGCACTTCTGGAGACCTCAAACATAGAAAGATAATGCTGATTAAAGAAAGTTGAGCGCATCACATGCATCCAGTAAACAGAACACGTCCTTCTCCCAGGGATAAACTTAACCAAAAGTGAGGAATCTATACAACTATATTCAATCACATGAAAATTTGACAATGTGGGGATAACCAAAAGACAGGAAAACGTTACTAATCATGAGTTACTTGAGGTCATACACTCTGTGGTCTGAAAATCAAAAAATGTTTCAGAGGACCTAGTAAAAGCTTGTTAGCATTAAGCAAAGAGCTGTTTGGTTGTTCGCATGATAACAGAACGGCATGAAGCAAGGTTTCAAGAACATCATGGATTTGACTATACATTATGAGGGTTCTATAACTTGCCGTATTAAACAAAAATTGCCATTTTTTAATTTTCATAACATCTGTAACATAAAAGAACTCTTCAAGATACAACAGTTAAAAACTACATTGTAGACGTCTTTTAATCACACAAAAGAGGCAGATCTAACATAGTTTTAGCTAGAGAGCTTTACTGGAGACTTAGAAATAGAAAAGATAATGCTGATTAAAGAAAGTTGAGATGGAGGATGTGGTGCATTGTGTAAACAGAATATTTCCTTCTGCCACAGATAAACTTAATGGAAAGTGAGGAATCTATGCATGTATATTCAGTTATGAGGATTTAACAATATGGAGGATAACTAATAGACAGAACAATGTTACTAATCATGAGTAACTTGAGGTCGTACAGTCAAAGCATTTCTCTTTCCCCTATGGTTTGAACTTCAAAAAATGTTTTCAGGTTGTTCGTTGCTTTAAGGAAAAGGGCCAGAACCTAGAAAAGCTTGTTAGCATTTAGCATTAAGCAAAGAGCTATTTGGTTGTTCGCATGATGACAGAAAGGCATGGAGCAAGGTTTCAACAACATCACGGATTTCACTATATTTTGAGTCTTTTATTATTTGTCGTATTCAACAAAAAGTGTCAGTTTTGAAATTTATAACATCTGTAATGGAAGAGAATTCTTCAAGATACAACAGTTAAAAACCACATTACACACGTCGTTTATATGTGCGAGAAGAAGCAAACACACACGAGGACGAACAGCATTATATGTCATGAAAATTGACTTAGAATTTAAAAAGGAACTATGGAGAGAAATCCTCCATAGCAGAGTTCAAACTTACTGATGGTCACACGTTTCGCATGGATAGCACATAGCTGAGCATCTTCAAATGTATTGACCAGGAAGGCTTCAGTTGCCTACAGTTGCAGAAACACGGAAATGTTTACATATAGACACGTAATACATACGAAACATCTGAGGAAAAGTTAGAGGGTTCACATGATATAACATTGGTAAATACATATTCTAGGTGAAAGATTCTTCTCTAGTTAAAACAACATGATTGACTGTTGGTAATAAGAACTCCACATTACCAAATTTAAGTTAAATATATTGAACTGAGTGCCCCGTTAGACCTACTCAAGAGATATCTAAGGAAACTTAAAGAGTTCCTGCTCCCTTCCTTCAATCTCATTCTTCAATCATTGTTTAAACCTTGAATTGCTATTAAACTTTCAATCAATATCTTCCTGTTTATATATTTTATCCTTGTATTAGACTGAAACTATGGTCTGTCCTGTCCAAGTTTTCGAGAAAAATAAGTACTACCTTAGTTGTGACTGACAAAAAGTGCACATTCAGCTAATTCTGAGTCACAATGACTTGGACTTGACATAATCCATAGCGCTTCCTCAATCTAAATCATCTATACTAGTTCAAGCCCTGTCGTTAAACTCTCAACATAACAGTCTGAGCACAATAGTTGAGGTAATTGTAGTCTTTATGTTCTATGATGCTACGGGTACTAGGTGATTTACATTAAAGATTTCACGAGCATTTTTGTACCATAACCTATCATAGCAACAACAGATACCATGTTGTATCACATTCGACAGCACAAGAGTAAAGAAAGATGCAATTAATGTGCACATACACCACCATAAATGAATAACTTGAATAGTTCAAAATACCTCCTGAAGTGCTGTTAAAGCTTCCGCTTGCCAACGATTAACTTCTTTACTAAAATTGTCCGTGATCTCTTTCACCTAAGACAAATGAACAATAGAAAAAATTTAACAACACACACCCATGTAACAAAATCAAAACACAGAACACTAACTAACGCAGTACAAACCCAACAGTGTAAATCACATTCTAAGTCTGATTTAACTCAAAAACAAACCAAATCTTTCATTCAAGCATTTAGACAAACGTTTGGAAAGCAACTCAAGTAAAATCAAAATTTCACACCTAACAAAAGAAATCGAAAATTCATACTTACAATTCTTACAAATGGGGCTCTAGGCAACAAGAGATCAATATTCTTCTGCAATTTTCTTATCTCTTGAAGAGCTTTGGCTCCTGGTTTATGTCTATATGACCTCTTCTTACCCCCCTGGAACAACAACAACATCAACACACACAAAACAAAAAAGAAAAACACTAAAAAGAGAATTAGATCTTAGAAATATAGAGAAGGATAGAGAGACAGAGATAGAGAGAGAGAGTACCGCATCAGAACTAGAACCTGCTGCTGATGGTGGTGGTGGTGTTGGTGGTGGTGGTTGACGACCTGGAATAACAATATGAAGAAAAAAGATCAGGGTTTCTGAAAACAAAACTTAAATACCAAAATCAAGCTTTAGAAGAAAGAGAGAGTTAGAGAGAAAGACAGAGAGGGTACCTCCAGGTGTGTACCTTTGGGCGAAATGTTTTTTTCTCGCCATGGCGTCTACAACAACTATAGTGATAAAAGGAGGAGGAAATCCAGACAAAAAGAAGGAGATTTTGATAAGAAAATTTTAGGTTTAATTTTATTGTTCCCGCTGGATACTCGATTTCATTTCACCAGAGGGGGAGGACGTTGGGTGGTAGGAGGACGTTGGGTGAGTGGGTCCCTATAACGGGTATCTGATGCCGTGGGACCCACATTGGATTTTTTGAATTTCTGAGTGTGTCTGACTCGAGAGTTGAGAATAGTAGCCGTTGGAGCCGACATGTTGCCGTTGGTCAACCGTGCCGGGCAGGAACTGTTTTGGGGCCTAACCATCCCATGAACTGTGGAGCCCAATATGTCAAGAGGATTTAGGAGGAACCATTTTTTAGGGACCATGGTTTTTTTTTGTGGACCATGGTCTTATTAGGCCAACCTCCCTATACTTATAAGGGGTGTCTTAAAGTTAGGTAAATTCACATTTATCCTTTATTTTAATTTAAATTAAAACTAACTTAATAACTATATAACTATGTAAATCTAATAATATACATCTAATCTAAATGAATTTATTAACCAATATCAAAATCAAAAAGAAAAACAGGAGGGGAATCCAAATTTTTTAGTTTTGAAAAAAAAAATTATTCTCTTCTTCTTCTCTCTTTCCTTGACGTTCCTCGTTCGATTGAAAAACCCATCAAACTTTTTAATCCGTTCTTTGATTGGGAAAATTGAGTAGAAATCATCAAAATATGGTTTAAATGGAAGTTAAAGTCGCATGTTCGGTTCGGAACTAGTTTTAAAAAAAACTGTTCCTAACCGAACATTCTGAAACCAAGAACACGAAGAACACTTCGGTTATCACGAATTTAATTTTGCGTAACCGAACTCTGAGTTCGGTTGGTTCGCAAAAAATAGTTTTAACCGAACTCCTCATTGAAAACCAATATGTTGTGTTCAGTTGGTCCCCAAAAAATTCTAAAACTAGTTAGTAACCGAACTCTACCCATAATACCAAAAAAAAAAAAAAAAAATGTAACCGAACTGTTTTATTTTTCCCACTATGTTGAGTTATGATTTAACCGAACTTTGCCTACTCTGTTCGGTTGGTTCGCAAAAATTTCTAAAACTATCTAGTAACCGAACTCTGCCTACATTACAAAAAGAAAAAAAAAATCCAATGTAACCGAACTGTGTTATTTTGCCTACTATGTTGAGTTTCAATTTAACCGAACTTGTCCCACTATGTTCGGTAACCGAACTTCGGTTTGTTCGCAAAAAATCTTAACAAACCGAACTCTTCACTAATTGCATAATGTGGAGTTCGGTTAGATATGTTGTTGGGTTAGAGTTGCGAACCAACTGAACATTACTCTGTAAATCCTATAAACAAAGTTCGGTAAAATGTTTGTTAACCGAACGACTAAAAACCTTCATTAAAGAGCGAGTTCGTTAACCTGCGTGTTTGGAAAAAGTAACCGAACTACACTTTCAGATGAGTTCGGTAACCTGTTCTTCACATAAGGTAACCGAACAAGCCCAAATCTACTCTAAAATTTTACAGTTTTTTAAAAATTTGGAGCAATTCAACCAACATTATCTAAGTTTGAAGCATACCTGGGTACCCAAATACTCTTCCTCCGATTGTGGTTGGTAAAATCCATCATTTTTCATGTTTTCCTTCTTCATCTTCTCTAACTTTACTCTCTCAATAATTCTACTTCTTTTAAAATAAAACCATCTAATTTTTTTAATCTCACTAATTATCTTTAACTTAATCATTTTACTAATCATTACACTAACTATTATTAACACTAACTAATCATTACCCAAAATTAATCAGGAGGTTAATTTAGGTATTAATATAAATATCTAGATAAAGAGTAACCTAGATTTACTTATAATCTCTTACCCAAAATAAAATCATGGTCCCCACAAAAAAAAACTATGGTCCCCAAAAAAGGGTTCTTTAGGAGATGTCATTTTAAGTTTTAACCGCCCAGAAATGAGCTGTCGGGCCTAATCCAATGCTGAAGTGAACTGCCGTGCCCAAAATGTCTGAGGTGTTCTTTAATTTGGGAGATCAAATATCAGAGTCCCAGACGTCATTTTATCACCGGAAAATATACACGGCTATGCTTTAAGGAAAATGAGAAAAAAAATGTGTGGAAAATTAAAAGCGTCACTTTTCCTGAAACCGAAGAAGAGTTAATCATTAAATAGGGTCATACAATAATAAATTTAGGCCATTTACAAGACCATCTATAATTTTATCTTTTAAGCTGATATGAGAAGCAGAATTATCCAAAACACCAACCTTTTTCCTTTTTTTGACCATTTAGCTAAGTTGTCTGCTTCACCATTTAGCTAAGTTCCACCATGTAAATTTTACCACAAGATTTTGCACATCAACAAGAACTAGAATAACCCCAACAGGAAAGACAAAGATCATCAATGGTGACAACCACCGTACATTTTTTTTAATAGATAAAAGTCTTCAATGTAGCGCCTCCTAAGCTAGCAGCTGACTAATCCTTGAGATTAATTATAAAATGAGACACTAAGGATCTAAACCATCTAATTAAACACTAAGAAAGAAGTTCTGAACAAAGATTAATCCGAATTTTAACCCACTCTTGAATAAATACAAGAACTCCTCTCTAATGATACATATTCAATAGTGAGTTGATTCAAATAGAATATAATCACGGAATAAACATAACGGAAGCTAGCATTACATCTCTAATTCGATAAAAAGATTTAAGCTATGAAAACACATATCTTCACGCGCACCTTTTTTTCTGATTACTGAAACTGAAGTGGGAACGAGTGAGCACATCATCCCAAAGGGGTACCCAATGGAAACATATAACTTTCAAGTAATCAGTAACATGCTTCACAGTTCTAAAAGATAATGAAAAATTGAAACAGAACAATAGAAGGAAGCAGAAAACATCTTTTACATACAACACGAAGTAGAAGATTGCTTCAACTCTTTTCCCCATATATTGCGTCCATCATGGAAATATCCATGAAAGATCCACCAGCGGATGGATCTACGAGAATTGAGTTAAACAACTTAAACATATGTTATCCTAACCTCGTCTCACTCAATGGAGAAGAAGATGCCAGGAATAACTCATGTCTCAAATGATAGCATGAAATCCAGGTACCGTAAGATATTATTGTGAAATGCGTACACCTCATAAATCGCAATACCACCATCTAAGTCTAGAATATAATAAAATTACCATGATCTGACCCCGCACAACAGGTTCACAAAAGGCCCAATCATTATTTGTAGACCGAAGTCTCCAAATAATGACCATCTCCAGTCATGAACCTAGAATTTTTTCCTAAGTCAAGGTCATACTAACCTAATCATACTACTAAGACTGAACAATCAAGTATGATATGCATATGAGTGAATTCCCCAAAATAAATAGTATATATACTATCGAAACGGATGAGTTACCGCCCTTCTAAGATAATATTGCGTACGGATGAGTTACCGTCCTTCTATCTTATTAAGCAGAAAGTAAGTAATATTGCAAACGGATGAGTTACCGTCCTTCTAAGTAATATTGTAAACGGATGAGTTACCGCCCTTCTAGAACTTAGCAAGAAGTCATGGGAATCACAGACACTCCTCGCAGGGAACCACATAATGCATATCACACAACATACCCATTCAATTACAAACATCATGTTCACCGAAAATAAGAACTCATCATGCTCGCAGATATGATAAACTCAATGATTACAAGAAGGTTACAGAGTTCCCACCTGATTTTATGACAAGCCACTCCTACCATGAATTCCTCAATCTCTGGTTCATCCGATGAATCGATCGTTGTTAATAAAGATTAATTGTTAATCACATAAGCACTCTAAAGATGAGCCAAAAGGGTCATAACATAATCTCATACAATTCTTTAGTTATAGGCTAAGTCAACTATCTAATGGTTCTAAGCCCATTTATGTTTCTACACCTTTTCATTCTTTAGCAAAAATAAAGGTTTACTAATTCAATTAGAATGGTTCTATAGTCCAATAGATGTCTTATGAATATCTAAAACTTTGTAGAAGGAACCAAAGGTTAATTCAGACCATAAGGTTCAAAATGTCAAATAGGAAAACTAGCCCTAAGCCCAAGTCCATTAAACAAGCCCATTAATCTAAGGCCTGGTCCAACTGGGTTAACTGACGGTCAATGGGTCAACTAACTGTCAATGTCTAATGTCAAGGTAAGTCCTGGTTAAAAGGTCAAGTCCTGGTCAAAAGGTCAAGGTCCACTGAGTCAAGTCTGGTTAATGAGTCAACTCAAGGTTAGACTGATTCACCTCAGTCAGATATCCTAAATCAGCTAAGGACAGAGTCAGACAATCTGACTAGGATGACTGATAGGTCTAAAGAACATGTCCAAAGCCTTAGCAAGCCAGAGCCATTGCTCAGGCCAAGAACTCTAATACACAAAAACACACACACACCACACAGATAACCACATTTAAGCTATACTTAGTTCTATAATCTACATCTAACTTTTATCTTTATTTCAAACAAGCTTTCAACAACAACAACATCATTAGCTTCAGTTTCAACATCATCAACTCCAAAACTTCATTCCTACTCTTCCCATCTATACACACATGTTTAAAATCCAATACAAAGTCTTGTAACCCTTATACCACTACCACCTGCAGTTTCAATTCAAAACAGCTACAAACTTCTTCATCAGCACTAACAGCTACATTCGCAACTCATCTCAACACAACTAAGCAAAACAGCAACACCATAACCAATTCCAGACTGACTCAGACCCTTATATACACATATGGCCACTTCCTGAATTTCTGTAACTTCTACTGTATAATACTTATCCACTGTAACAATTCATCACTGCCCGCAATACCAATACCAGCACCATTTATGTACCATGAACCCTAACAGTTCATTTATAATCTTCAATTGTAACTCAACAGTTACCACCAGGCCACTATTCTATGGCAACATTCTCATTACAAATTCCTACAGTCCACAACTGCAATTCATAGGTTTTCAATTTAAAACTTCAGCAACACCTGCAATACCAACACCATGCTCAGGTCACTTCTGCGATTCCTTTTTAGCACAACAGCAACAACCACGGCTAAACTGCAAATTCATAAACCAAACATTCTTTCTTCTTTTCCATACATCCCATAAGCTATATCACCTCCTGATACCACCAGCCATTATTATCACCATACTCATCTCATTCCCCTGTAATGCATATACATCTCAGCTCTAGAAATTCAGATTCATAAATAAGACACCAGCAACTGCAGTTTCATTCACTAACATTATCTCAATACAACCTATTTCTAGTTCAACTTGTACATCTAGAAAATCAGCAATTACCAATCAAACTTCTCGGTGATTCTTTCTTATAATAACCTAGCATTCAACCAAAACTCTACCAACATCACTATCAATAACTCCCTGTAAAGCAACTCCAATGACCCAATCTGTTTCTTGTTCATTTCGCATTTCAGTTAGAGCACCAATTCTATCAAAAATGCATCATCCATTTATTCCTTCTTCAAATCTTGAATTCAAAACCCCTAATTTCAGAAGAATCCAATTATAACTTCTCTCTTTAGTTTGCAGCTTCAACTCAGTCAGATCTTCTCAAATGTTAGCTTATCTGCTTGAACTTCTAAAACCCATCAAACAACCAGGAAAGTACATATGTATAGATCATCTCCATCACCAGCAAAATACACAGACCACAGCAATTTATTTCCAAATAGAAATCGAATTCAATCACCACTTCTCAGTTCATCATTCTCATCTGAAATACCCAATTCAGAAACCCTAATCCTCATCCTCAATTCGCTCAAACCCTAACCCGTGAAACTGATTTCCTAGAGAAACTAAAATTAAACCTTATACAACCCTATTTATTCTAATTAACAACAAACCCAAGAATTGAAACCCCAAAACAAACTTAATTTCACAAACGAAATCAATCAAAACAGAAACTCTAAATTCAATCTTCGAATTACCTTTCTCTATGAATTCCGAGTACAATAATCGATTCAACATCGACATCCTCAAGTATACCTTGATCTCCACTCAATCCTCACGATCTCATAATTTAATTTCTCTCTCAAAACTTCCAGAATCGCCAGAGAGAAAGAGAATTAGAATAGAAGAAGAAGAAAGAGATAAGAAGAAGAAATGAAAAGAATAACAGAAATAATTTCTCTTCGACACGTGTTGATGATGAGGCAAACGAGATTTACTAAGGCAGCCAAGAAACGGATAAGGGCAGCCCGGGTCGGTCTAAATCAAAAGACTATTTTACCCTTTATACTAGTCCGATGATATCTTCTACGTCTGGTATCCGAATGACGCGTTTGAGTAATCCATTTCGCATAACTTTCAATGATTCTAGTTTGGTATCTAAACTAATGTTAGATTAATCATATTAACCAACGATCGTGTTAAACGAATTGAGTCGTTAGCGGTTAAATCGTCTCTTGATCATCGCTAGACCAGTCAAATATCGTTGACGAGCTTGAGGGTCCTTACATTCTCCCCACCATATACATTTTCGTTCTCGAAAATCGAACCATTCTTCTAAACGTTCAAAACTCCCCACCTTAAAGAAAAATACTATCTCTCTACTAAATGCAAGTACTGCTCATACTTACAAATGCGTGCAAAAACAACTCATTTTAAATGAGTTCGAAACAGCAAGAAATCAAACACAAGCCTATATGGGTTTCTACAATTAAGATTTATAATAATTTGTAGCTCTACATTCAATCGACTAATTTTCTATTTCATAATATGATTGTCCCTAAGCTCACTATGGTGGATTTGATTCTATAGATAAATATGTCTAAGTTCTCTGCGCTAAAATTTATAGTCTAGTGTTTAATAATTTATTATTTTGATATAATTTATCCATACCACTAATTCCAAATTTGATTTCACGTAAATATCTAATATCTGGTATTTTAATTTTACTGTTATACAATATATAAATTTTCCATATATTATCTACCTTAAGTTTGATATTAACATAACTATTGAAATACTATTATCGGCAGTGTTACTATTTTCCATATATTTATTAGTGTCGTTATTGGTTTGTTGGTAGTCCTATTGGTACACTAAATCTTAACTTTCTAAATATAACTTTATGTTCAGTAAGGATTAATGTACTTTGTTTTATATATTCTTATTAAATTTGCATACTATATCTTGTAAAATATTGGCGTTGGTAACTTACTATTATTTCAATTCGGGTCTACATAAAATTTTAGTATATCCTAATAGTCTTTAGATTTTCCTATTAATGTAAAGTATCTTATTAATATACGAATTTATTTTAACTTTCAAGTCTATTGTTGTACTAAGCATCCAAATATTACTTCTTCCTCACGTATGTTTATTTAATTTTGATGATCTACTAAATCAATTATTGAACTAAAGAAAATTTGGTTATAATGTTACTAAGAATTTTAGTCTTTTAAATTTGTGCAATATATCCGCACGTTCTTAGGTCTAATCTAGTAAGTCTTATATTATCTATCTGATTTTCAAAACACAATAACGTATTTCTAATTTTATTTATTTTCAGAATCTGACTGTAGGTAATTACTAATAATTTGCGTAGCTACTTAACCCTAATTATTACTTTTATTATGAGTATTAGTGATCTTACTATCACTTATTATTATTAATTTTAGTGGTTGAATTAGTATCTTAACTACTCTTACAACTTAACTGCATAACTACTTTAATAGATTAACGGTTCTAATTACGAGAAAAAGGTACTCTATTAGTTTTCTAAGTAAAGTTTGGGATCTATCAGTTCGCTAATAGAAGCGAGTCTTCCTAACATGAATGGTAATTCATGCTTGTAGTTGGTATGTCCAGGTTAGCAAGACCCGACGATGGTTTCCTACGAACAAAGACAACATAAACACACCAGAATTACAAACCTCACTATTCCCCAGTGCTGGATTATTTAAGTGATAAATAACTAAGAATAACTAATCTCTAGTTATATAATAAAATTTCCAAACTATACTATAATTGGTTTCAACCTACAATTTTTATTTCATAACTATCTATACACACAAAACAATGAGTAAGCAATCAACATGCTGAACAAATCAATCAATCAATTCAAAAATATTTTAGTTCTTTATTGTTTTTTAGTGATTAAGATTTATCTCACAAATCCTACCCAGTTCTAAACTAAACTAGTTCACTATCTGTCACTGGCTAATCCTATTGTCGCCCATGTAAGATCTAATAGTGAGCTCTGATACCAAGATATAGCGCCCCCTAAGCTGGCAGCTGACTAATCCTTGGGATTAATTATAAAATGAGACACTAAGGATCTAAACCATCTAATTAAACACTAAGAAAGAAGTTCTAAACAAAGATTAACCCGAATCTTAACCCACTCTGGAATAAATACAAGAACTCCTCTCTAATGATACATATTCAATAGTGAATTGATTTACAAATAGAATATAATCACGGAATAAACATAACGTAAGCTAGCATTACATCTCTAATTCGATAAAAAGCTTTTAAGCTATGAAAACACATATCTTCACGCGCACCTTTTCTTCTGATTACTGAAACTGAAGTGGGAACGAGTGAGCACATCATCCCAAAGGGGTGCCCAATGGAAACATATAACTTTCAAGTAATCACTAACATGCTTCACAGTTCTAAAAGATAATGAAATTGAAACAAAACAATAAAAGGAAGCAGATAACATCTTTTACATACAACACGAAGCAGAAGATTGCTTCAACTCTTTTCCCCAGATATTGCGTTCATCGTGGAAATATCCATGAAATATACACCACCGGATGGATCTACGAGAATTGAGTTAAACAACCTAAACATATGTTATCCTAACCTCGTCTCACTCAATGGAGAAGAAGATGCCAGGAATAACTCCAGTCTCAAATGATAGCATGAAATCCAGGTACCGTAAGATATTATTGTGGAATGCGTACACCTCATAAATCTCAATGCCACCATCTAAGTCTAGAATATAATAAGATCTTGATTACCATGATCTGACCCCGCACAACATGTTCACAAAAGGCCCAATCATTATTCGTAAACCAAAGTCTCCAAATAATGACCATCTCCAGTCATGAACCTAGAATTTCTTCCTAAATCAAGGTCATAGTAACCCAGTCATACTACTAAGACTGAACAATCAAGTATGATATGCATATGAGTGAATTCCCCAAAATAAATAGTATACATACTATCGAAACGGATGAGTTACCTCCCTTCTAAGGTAATATTGCATACAGATGAGTTACCGTCCTTCTATCTTATTAAGAAGAAAGTAAGTAATATTGCAAATGGATGATGTGAGAGCCAAATGTTTTTCTCGTGTTTAGCTAAACCCGTTTTTGACACCAGAAATTATTTTATGAGATTTGGTTCAATCCATTGGGTTAAAATAAAATAATTTTTTTTTTTGTATAAATTGCATAAGTAACAACGTATGGTACCTTTATAAAGATTTGGGGTGCTTAAATATGAAACCTAAGTGCGGTTAAAATTTGTGTTTGGCTTAACCTTAGTCTAGGTTGCCTTAGCAGCAGTTTATGGCTTATATCCAACTGTAGCTCCCAAAAGAAAAATATAAGCCATGCAAGCAAACGCGTGTCATCTGTTTTGGGAGAGTTTATTATTTTGAGGGAATGGAAAATTTTCGTTTTCATCGTTACATCTTCCACTATTGTTGATCTAAAACAAAATCTAGCAGAGAATGGGAGTTTTTGTGAAAATACCACATTAGAGTTAAATACTCTTGAGTTAAGACTAGAGATTTATCAGCTTGGGTATGTGTTAATTCTTTTTCTTCCTTCTATTCCTTTTAATTTCATTCTTTTGAATTGATCCAGTTCTGTATGTAGTGTTAACGGTGAGATTTTAGAATCACAGAAACTTGTTAAAAAAATGGAACTTGGGTACAGATTTATAAGGAGAATTCAAGTGATTCAAGTTCTGGTTTGATTGGAGTTAGAAAAGGTATTTGGGTGAATTCTTCCACAGTTTGATTGTGGAGATTTGATCTTTATTTATATCCAGAGATTACATAGTCAGTTACAGATTTGTAGAAACTTATTCAACAGGGAACTAGTAAATAGCTAACTTAAAAGACCGAACATATTGGCTAAAGACTAGTGCAGTTTTGCAAATTCCTTTGACTAACTCAGCTGAGCATAACTAGCCGTTTGTATGCTTAACACCTCCCCTCAAGTTGTACTGTAGTTGACAGATGTGCAACTTGGAGCGTAAAAACTGAAACCTTGGCGAAGATAATCCCTTCGTGAATATATCTGCTAGCTGATCCTTTAAACTGATGAAGCGAACATGCAGCTGCTTGTTAACAACTCTCTCCCTGCCAAAGTGATAATCTATCTATATGTGTTTAGTTCGCGCATGGAAAACAGGATTCGAAGTGAGATAGGTTGCACCTAAGTTATCACACCACATGATAGGTGTGCATTCTTTGACCCCAAGCTCTTGAAGTAATGATTGTATCCAAATTAATTCTGATGTGGCAATGGCTACACCTCTGTATTCAGCTTCTGTGGATGATTTTGAAACCGTCTTCTGTTTCCTTGCACTCCAGGATATTAAATTTCCTCCAAAATATACACAATATCCACTAGTTGATCTGTGATCATCTAGATTTCCAGCCCAGTCTGTGTCGGAGTATGCATGAAGAGAGAAGCATTGAGATGGTTTAAGATGCAAACCAAAGTCCACAGTGCTCTTGAGATAACGTATTATGCGTTTAACAAGATCCCAATGTTGTATGTAAGGATCATGCATATACTGACAAATCTTATTTACTGCCACATATATATCATTCCTTGTCAGATGTAGATATTGAAGGGCACCAACAACATTTCGGTAAAGCGTCGGATCAACAAAGCTTTCTGTGCCTTGTTTGCGAACTTTCACATTTGGAGGTAACGGACTGCACACAGGCTTAACCCCATCAAGTTTCGTTTTTCTGAGAAGATCTGTGATATACTTGCGTTGTGTTAGAACTAAACTTGAACCCTTCCTTAGAACTTCGACACCCAAGAAGAACGACAGTTCCCCCATATCTTTGAGAGCAAACGCAACACCAAGATCCGAGATAAGCTTTGTAATCTGAGATGTGTTAGAGCCTGTGACAATAATGTCATCAACATACACCAATACATATGTGATTGCATCAGGAGTTTGTAGAATAAAAAGAGAGTTGTCAGCCACAGATGCTTTGAAACCTAGCGAAACCAAGTAACTACTAAGTTTAGAATATCAGGCACGAGGAGCCTGCTTGAGTCCATACAAGGACTTATGCAATTTACAGGCATAATCTGGATAGTTAGGGTCGACATAGCCGGCTGGATGCTTCATGTAGACATGTTCCTCCAACTGCCCATATAAAAATGCATTTTCCACATCAAGTTGTTTCAACTGCCAGTTGTTCATTACAGCGATTGACAAAACTAGACGTATGGTGCATGGTTTGATAACGGGACTGAAAGTTTCTCCGTAATCAATCCCCTCTTGTTGATTGAAACCCTTGGCCACCAATCGAGCTTTACTACGCTCAATACTACTATATGGATTCTGCTTCACCCTGAAACCCCATTTAGAACCAACAACATTCATTCCCTTTTCATACTTGACCAAAGAGTAAGTCCCATTGCGAATCAGCGCATTGATTTGTACATCCATAGAAGCTCTCCACTTAGGATTCTTGTTCGCCTCAATAAAGCACGGGGTTCCATAAAATCAGATTGTGGGAGTGGATGCTTGGAAGCAGTTAAACACAGCTTCTGGATTGGTTTAGTGATTCCAGACTTAGGACGTGTCACCATTGGATGGGTTATGATGTTTGTTGCAGTCGACGTCTCAGTATGTTTGGAGAACTTGATGTAGCTGCTGACTTAGCTGAGGCTTGTGCGTCTGCCTGCGACTGTTGTGTTGGTGCAATACTGCCAGATGAAGGAGTGATACTTGGTGAATCTGGTACATCAGAATTCACTGGTAGTTGTTGTACAGGAGACAAACTTGATGTTGGTGATGGCTGCACTGCTGCAACTTGAGAATCTGTCAATGTACAACGTCGAGGATTACAGGGCTGCGCTGGCTGGAACGGGAATGAGATTTCTTCAAAACGCACATGTCGTGAAATATATATACGATTTGTGTGCCTATGGAGACAAATGTAACCTTTATGTGCACTGCTATATCCTAGAAAAACACAAGGCAGTGACCTTGGTTCAAGTTTATCAGAGTTATACTGCCTAAGACATGGATATGCCAAACACCCAAAGACTTTCAGGAATGTATAATTTGGTTTCTTGTGAAAAAGAACTTCCAATGGAGTTTTATTTTCTGAGTTGGATTTAGGTAGTCTGTTAATGAAGTAACAGGTTGTGGTAAAAGCACCTGACCAAAAAGACATTGGCATAGGAGCATGATATAATGGCGCTAATCCATATTCCGTAACATGAAGAATTCTACGCTCAGCAAGACCATTCTGAGGTGATGTATGTGGACAAGAGAATCTGTGCCGTATTCCTGAGTCGTTGAGATAAGCAGTGAACTTCTTATATTCTAAAGCATTGTCATTTTGAATTTTTTTGATTTTATGATCAGTTAAATTTTCAACCTGGAGCATCTGAACGCTGGACTAGAGGAAAGACCCATGTAAAATGAGAGTACACATCCATAATAAGCATGTAGTATTTAAAACCATTTCTAGATAGATTCGGAGAGACCCAAATATCTGAAACAACTAAGCTCAAAGGCTTATCATAAATAATGCTACTAACAGGGAAAGATAATTTCTTTCTCTTGCTTATGTGACAAGAGTGACAATAGTCGAAATTTTTATTGGAAACATGTAAAGAAAACTGATGACAAACTTTGGAAACAATACGTAGCATAGGATGACCTAAGCGTTGGTTCCACAACGGGATTGAAACTGAGATATATTCTTTGGAATTTGATGGAACGGTTATCTGCTGAACTCCTTCAATGATGTAAATCCCATTTTTATTGTGCCCTCGCAGCAACGTTATCCCCGAGCTATTGTCCTTCACAAAAAAGTAAGAGGTGTGAAACTAAAAGTATACATTGTTATCCTTACAAAACTATGAAACAGACAGTAAGTTGGTTTGAATTTGGGGAACATGGTGAATATTATTTAATTGGAATTCTATAGACTTATATGTGAAATAAGCATCGCCAATATTTGCTATGTTAAGTGTATTACCATTGCCAACCTGAACCTGTTTAGTACCATCATACTCATGTGGTATTGTTAAGTTTCGCATGTCTGCAGTCATGTGATGTGTGGCTCCTGTATCGGTCACCCACTGATTGCCTTGATATCCTCCAGGTAAGGCAATATAAGACGTTGGGGCCTTTCGATTGTTATTGTTAGGTTTATCATAACGAAACCAACATCTGTCACCTTTATGACCTTTCTTCTTGCAGATCTGACATGGTTCTTCAAACTGACCGATCTTTTGAGGCTGGTCGCGACCATTTGAATGGTTGTTGTTGGACTGATAAGACCCTGTATTCTGGTTGTTGAATCTCCTTTGATCACCTCTCCCTAATGAAGCCGAGCTGGATGATGCTACATTAGCAATGGGTGTCTGCAACAATGAAAGTTGGTGCTCGAGCCGCAAATCAAAGGTAAGTAGATGAGACACTAGTCCAGAAGGGGCTATAAATGACGAATGAAATCTGTTATAAAACATGATTTATCACGGTTTTCATCTGTTATTCGAACCGTTATTTATTTGGTGCGACTCTTTATGAATGACGAATAGAAAATGTCATTTAAGTATGACCAATAAAATACGTTACTTTAGATCACGATTAAAATCTGTTATTTAATACCACCATTATTATGTATTAAATACAATAACGGATGATATCCGCCATAAAAAGCGATTTTAATTAATAAAAATAAAAATACTAAATTCAAAATGTTACGGCCATCTTCTTGTTGCTGATTCGGATTCGGTATTCAGATTTTATGAATCTGAATTTCATATTTGGTCCTCGGAAACTTATTTTGGTTCAACTGAATTGTGAAGTGAAACAAAATTCTTATTTGAAATTGAAACAAACACTGAAAATGAAAAAAACAGTTGAAATTATATTTTTATTAATCACCCAAAGTGAAACAGAATCTCTCTCTGGATACAATTTTAAATATTATTTACAAAGGAAAAAGAAAGAAGAAAAGAAAATTGAACAAGCGGGTAAGAAACTGTCCTAGTGCAATTCGAGCCTTATCACCTTGAAGCTCCCTATCTATATCTCCAGCTGGCTTCATTTTCCTTATTCTCTTCGCATAGAAACTCAAGGGCCCATATCCCATTAGATGCAAACTGAACAGGTAGATAAAGTGCTCCCATAGCCCATCAGATGCAAATATAAGAAACTGATCAAGTGGTTGCAATTGCTGAAAAGAAATAGCTGGTTCAACACTTGTATAGGCCATCTAATAGGATCTGAAAGGCAAAACTTAGCAAATAAAGGATCCATGTTGAACTTAGCCCTTTTCAAGTATACATCACCAGTAGATATAGAAATATGCAAGACGATAAAGCACGAATGGATAAAATTTGTACAACTTGTTGTGACATGTTGGAACACTTATGTTTAATCATGGTCCATGAACACTAGATGACAAGTGAAGGAAAAAAAATAACAGAGGAGAATCATACCTTTCTCAACTTCAAAAAGCTCGGCAATGAGTAACCTAAATGGATGAGTACCAAACGAAGCTTAATGGTATCGGGAAGTTGGCCTACAAGTGACAACCACAACGCAACTAATAAAACATATACCTTAAGCTCTTTTTCAGTTGTTGTGTCATGATCCAGCACCAACTTCCTTATTCTTTCCATGGGATCACCTAAATTAATTACCAAGATTATTAGAAATATGTGAATTGGATATTCCAGTAAACAAGACCACGACTATAGAAATTCGGAAAAAAAATTACCAACCTGTCTCGCACTACTAATCTCATATTCTCAGGTTTTATATGTGCTGCCTACGTCTGACATGCACTGCCCATGGTTTTGCAAGTGTCTGCACCACATCAATAGCATATCATCCAAATTATTAAAACACATCCACCATTCCTACAACACTAATATCAAAACGCTCAAAAGAAGTTTTGGCAGTTCGAGAAGAAGCCAAATCACAAATATTAAATCAGTTATATGTATTCCGGCACTGAGCAGAGTAAAATCGATGATATCTTAAGAGATACTTGGTTACAAAGATCTTCCAAGCTTCAAAAAATTATAACTGCTAGCCACACCTTCCTCATTTCTTGAGCCATAGGAAATCGAAAAATAAATAAAATTGAACAGATAGAGAAGTGTAGACCTTAACATCAACTCAGCTACTTCTGTTTTGACTCCAGTAGCCTTCACATCCTGACATCTTATACAACAGAATCACCACCTCCATACACACAATCGTTATAGACAAAAACTACAATCTTTTTTGTAAATTGATATTATCTGTTCATATGCAATCCTAGTAACAAGATTATGTTTCGTTTCCTTCAAAAACTACAACAGATTCAGCTTATTCTACAACAATCATCATTACATAAAACGAAAAAACAAAGATAAGTAGAAATCATTACCTGATGTTGAGAATAAATCCACCGAATCAATCCAAATCGATCTCACGAAACCTAAGATAAATACACAGAAACTAAGATTCTCCGCCTATATTATTCGTTTTCAAACATCAAATCAGTTATAATCTGAGGACAAAAAACTATAATCAGATTCAAAGGAAAAGATAAAAAGATTTTACCTTAATCTCAGAAAGGGGAATAAACTAATTCATTGAACAGGGGAGAAGAATCTGTCGAAATAAAGAAAAACCCTAATCCCATAGTTGAATCCATGGCCGACCTGTAACAAAACTTAGGGTTCTAGATTTAGAGAGGAAAATAAAAATGAGAAAGAGAGTTGAAGTCAATATATGAATGAGTTGTGTCGTTTCGGGGTGTTGATGGCCCATTTTTTCCTTGAGGAATTTACTGTTTAGTCCAGAAAACCCGACCCGGGTTACTGGCTAGTCCAGCGCCAAAAAATATTTACTCCCTAGTTCAAAAAAGTTTTGAAAAGAGTAAATTTACTCTACTAACCCTAGTATATAACATTACGTATAATAATACATATGTTACTACATATTACATATGTAGTATACTTGTATATTAGTAGTAATTAGTAATAACTAGTATGTAGTAATAACATATGTAGTATGTAATATACTAATAGTAACTAGTATGTAGTAATAACATTTGTAGTATGTAGTATACTAGTAGTAACTAGTATACTAGTAGTAATATGTTATGTATTGATACTACATATTGATATGTAGTATGTTATGTATTGATACTACATATCAAAAAAAAAATGTTATGTATTGATACTACATATTTTCCTACTAGTACTAGTTACTACTAGTTTACTAGTATACTATGCTATAGTAGTATACTAGTATACTAGTTTAGTATAGTAAAGTAGTTACATAATTTACTAGTAACAATAAGATATTTTTGTTACTACTAGTACAGTACATATTAATATGTAGTATCACCGTATTGATACTACTAGTATGTAGTAACATACTACTAGTAACATTTACATGTGTTGATACTAATTAGACCTGGAAGTGTGTTTTAGGAATTTATAAAATACACTTTATAGTCTCCACGAAGTTTTTGGACTAGAGAGTAAATCTTTTCCACGGGTGGACTAGCCATTAACTGGGTCTGCTAGAACTGGACTAGCCAGTAATTCCTACTTTCTCCTTTACCAGGTCCAGAAGTAAATTTAGAAACAATTGGGGTTTGTTGGATCGAACCAGGTGAAAAGATTTATGGCAAGTAAGCCGGTGGTTAACTATTTTTCGGGCTTATAGCAACTTGTATTATATGTGACTAGCCTTTTTTTGGGCATGCAAATAGAAGATTAGTGGGGCGTATAAAAACTAAATATATGTGTCAAACATATTTTGTTATATATTGTTCATTATTAAATCACACGCCTAGTAAATTATCACGTTTTAGAATGACGGTTTTTTCTGTGTTAAATGATGGACTCCATCATTATGACAGAATTTGCTTGTGAAACCCTATTAACGTAATTAATCTGTCATTTAAAAATGTGATTTATAGTCCTTTCTGGACTAGTGAGAATAGAAAGTATTTATGTCCAACCCCTCCACCGTGCTTAATGAAGTCACAATAGGATCATAACTCTGGTTCAGCCCATCGCTGATTGCTTGCTTCTTCTCATCTGCAGGGACTGTGTACCCTGATTCTGCCAACTGAGCAAATAAACTTTTAGCATCAGTTAAATACTGTTTCAAAGTTTTATTACCTTTGGACAAGCTATGAAGCTGTTTCTTTAGGCTCATCTGATGAGTGCATACTCCGATTCCAATTTATCCCAGATTTCTTTTGCTGTGTCAAGACGTGCAACCGTACTTAAGACTTCAGGGGTTAGAGTTGAATTCAACCATCCAACTATCAGGGCGTCTTGATGCTCATACGCAGTAAAAGAAGGATTTATATCTTCACTCTCTGGTAAAGTTCTTGCTGGTTTTTGTTTGCTTCCATCTATGAAACCTGTGAGATCATGACCCTTTAGGATAAGTTTAAATTGTGCCTTCCAGAGTAAATGATTCGTCTCAGTGTGTTTCAGGGTAACTGGATGGTGGATTTGTACTTGGCGGAGGCTGTTTGTATTGTCTGCCATTTTTGATAATTAAGGTTTTTTTTTTGCTTAGGGTTTTCTGATGTATGTGGGGAAGGTGGCTTGGATCAAGGCTGATACCAAGTTAGAAAAGGTATTTGGGTGAATTCTTCCACAGTTTGATTGTGGAGATTTGATCTTTATTTATAGCCAGAGATTACATAGTCAGTTACAGATTTTTAGAAACCTATTCAACAGGGAACTAGTAAATATCTAACTTAAAAGACCGAACAGATTGGCTAAAGACTAGTGCAGTTGTGCAACTTCCTCTGACTAACTCAGCTGAGCATAACTAGCCGTTTGTATGCTTAATAATTGGGAAGATTGGGTTTGCTTTGGATTTGAATTGTAAGCAAGCCTCTTAACTGATTTGGTATTGTGTTTCAACAATAAGGATTAGCCGAGGACCTGTTCTTGCTGCCGTTTGCTAGGTGTTGGATGGTTGAAATTAAGTGAATCTTGAGAACTCAGACTGAGCTAAGATTGTTGTATTATAGATGAATCGAATCTGCAGGTCAAGAAGTTGTAATAGGAGCTTAATATAGCTAGGAAGGTTCCACACCAAGAACGTTGTACATTCAGTGTTCGCTAAAAAGCCTGAAAGAAGAGAAAAATGGTAAAATTCCTTACTATTTCTTTTAACGGTACTAGAGAATTTTGATGAGTTTTTGGTATTTAAGCACAACTGTTAGTATTAATATATCATGGCTATTTATAATGAGGAGTATCCATTGGACTGTTTAGAGTAAAAAATTTATCTCGAAATATTGCAAAATGTTGCTAAAAATGTTATTCATATTTGCACTTCTGATGCTCCCTATAGTGGATGGTAATAATAAACTTGTTTGTACATTTGTAATTCTTTATGGTGTTGTGTACTTGATGATTCGGTGTCTATCACCTCTCACTGATATTTACTGAACATACATGCACTTCCGTTTATTGTTATACATTATTTATTAATACCATTCATTTTGAAAGGGTGGATTGAAGGTCATTAGAATCAATCTCTAACATGTGGTAAGTGGGCGTTTATGCCAAGTTGATGTTAATAACTTTTTTGTCCAAGCTTTTGGAATGGTAATTGTTAGATTAATGCTACTGTGGCTATTAGTCTAGACTGTTCGTATTTGGTGTATTGCATTTCTTAGGGCATATGATGTATTACAGTGGACCCAGAGGTTATAATGTGAAAATGAAGTTGGTTTACAAAAATCTCGAAGTACAAACTATAAACCATTTAGTAGATCTTAAAACTATATATTCTGATTTCGTCAAGAACATAAACGTGGAAGTAAGCCATTTTGATTATGGCGTGGTGCTGACTGACATTATCAACTTCACTAGATGGATACGATAACCGTCTGAAAGGCTTGATAAGTCATGGAAACCTGTTGTCGTCGATCCTAATAAAGTATACTGGCAGGTCTTAAATTATGCTTACTATTGGCTTGAACTTCTACTTGTGTATTTCGAGCTGGTATATGTACGAGTAGTTTTGATGCTGTTGGATTCTTTATTATGTTAAATTCATTGGAATTAATTGCATCTGATGTGTTGGATTTTTCGGACTCTTTTCTGCGCCTTTTGAAATGTAGATTTCATTGTAGAGCTGGTTAGCTTGCTTGGTCATTTCTATGTTGCCAAGTCTGATTTGGGTACTTATTGTGCATTTTATTACGACTTAACTTACGAGTACCACTAGCTTATGGATCTTGTTGACAATATAACGGGCATATATGTTAATGAAATGTTGCTTTCTGCTGTATTTGCCTAATATTCTTAGTTTACTTTCTTGTAGCACATTGGCCTTCTTAGTTTCCTTTTGAATTTAACTGAACTCCGACCATTGAAAGATGTAAAATGAGTATCGTTAAATGTTTTTATTTTACATTTAAGCTCATATTTAACCAACTGAGTTCAAAACTACTGTTTAGCATGAGTGAGAAATGTACACTTTAGTTACTATGTTTACTGGACTGGGTGAACTTGGGTGTATGCCTAATTGCTTGGCACATAACTAAACCCTTCTTATGCACCTAGTTATTTTCATTTCTATCTATGAGAAAATCTTTTCGGATATACCAGTACTTGGTGGATTGGTTGGTTTAGTATTCGAATTCTACAGTGGTAGCTTTGTACTATTTGTCGAGGTGAAATTAAACTGATGATTCATGTTGCTTTGAAGGCTATGGTATATCCACCATATTTGTGTATTCTCATTTTATGTTCTGTCTCTCTCTAGACACCATTCTTCTATATTTATGGGGTTTGCTTGTAGTCTCTTTTCATTGGAACTTCTCAATTTTTGATAGGCTTTTATACATATTGTGCCTAAATCCCCATATTATCTCATTTTAGATTTCATAATGACGAATTACGGTCGTGTTTGATCCCTTCAAGCAACGGAGAGGGTACGTAGGCAGCCGCTATGCGGTTCAGCACATCTCTGCGAAGTTTTTCATATCGTCTAGAAAAGGTTGGTTGCTGCTTGATAGTTCATACCATCAATTCGAAAATGATTGCAATCTTGGCAGTATATATATGGTAGTAAGAGGTAGTTGCAGCATCGGCTATTCATACTACCTAGTGAGGATTGGTTTTCTCTCTAGAATAATTCGTACCAGTTAATAACTATACAACCATAAGACCAGAGGTGATTATTACGGGTTGAGGTAATTCATATACAACCATAAGACAAGAGGTGATTATTACGGGTCGAGGTAATTCATCTCATCTGTTAGCGCTTGTGAGATAGGCAATGGTCATTATCATGAGAGGTAACTCATGTGATATGAGAGAGATGGTTGCTGCACATGATGGCAGTTCACACCATTGACCTAGAGATGATTTCTAATCGTATCATCTAAGAAACATAGTTGGTTGAGCTTGAAAGAGTGTAAATTTCCAGGCCAGAAATGACACCCCTCCTACGGGTGGAAACCCGGAAGACCGATTGTTCGATAACGGTGGCTGGTATCGGACTATCCTGCCATTGAATTACCGTTTGCTTGATAACGGCGTGTTTTGTCAGGCCTTAATTGGCACCCCACCTACGGGTGGCAACCCGAAAGACCGTTTGTTTGATAACGGTGGCTGGTATCGGACTATCCTGGCAAGAGACGTTATGTCTTCATAGTAAAGACGATGGAAATCAATTGTACCGTTTGTTTGATAACGGTTGCTGGTATCAGACTATCTTGGCAAGAGACATTATGTCTTCACAGTAAAGACGATGGAAATCAATTGTCGGCCTCGATGACCATCGAAACGAAAATTTGTTCAGACGAACTCATTTGTTAAATTATTGGTCGGTTTAAATGACCCTTCGAAAATTTGGTTTCTTTCGTGGTGTGTCAGGAAGTCAGAGCTTGCCAAGCGGGTCGTAACCCGACCCTTTGGAAGTAAAAATTTCCTGATCTGTCACAGATGAGTTAACGCCCTTCTAAGTAATATTGTAAACGGATGAGTTACCGCCCTTCTAGAACTTAGCAAGAATCCATGGGGAATCACAGACACTCCTCGCAGGGAACCACATGATGCATATCACACAACATACCCATTCAATTACAAACATCATGTTCACCGAAAATAAGAACTCATCATGCTCGCAGATAAGATAAACTCAATGGTTACAAGAAGGTTACAGAGTTCCCACCTGATTTGATGACAAGCCACTCCTACCATGAATTCCTCAATCTATTGGTTCATCCGATGAATCGATCTTTAATAAAGATTAATTGTTAATCACATAAGGACTCTAAAGATTAGCCAAAAGGCTCATAACATAATCTCATACAATTCTCTAGTTATAGCTAAGTCAACTATCTAATGGTTCTAATCCCATTTATGTTTCTACACCTTTTCATTATCTATCTTTAACATAAATCAAGGTTTACTAATTCAATTAGAATGGTTCCATAGTCCAATAGATGTCTTATGAATATCTACAACTTTGTAGAAGGAACCAAAGGTTAATTCAGATCATAAGGTTCAAAATGTCAAATAGGAAAACTCGCCCTAAACCCAAGTCCATTAAACAAGCCCTTTAATCTAAGGCCTGGTCCAACTGGGTTAACTGACGGTCAATGGCTCAACTAACTGTTAATGTCTAATGTCAAGGTCAAGTCCTGGTCAAAAGGTCAAGTCATGGTCAAAAGGTCAAGGTCCACTGAGTCAAGTCTGGTTAATGAGTCAATTCAGGATTAGACTGATTCACCTAAGTCAGATATCCTAAATCAGCTAAGGACAGAGTCAGACAGACAATCTGACTAGGATGACTGATAGGTCTAAGTTACCTTGGTTGGTAATTGGGGATCTTAATTTGGTTCTCCATGATACTGAAAAATTTAGCACACATCCCATGGATGCTAATGAAGCCTTCATATTCAATGAAAAGATTCTTAATTTAGACCTTATTGATCTTGGCTTTACTGACTGCCCTTTCACTTGGTCTAATAAAAGAAAGGGCCATGCTCTTACTGAACAAAGGTTGGACAGAGGTCTAGCTAATGATGATTGGCTTGCTATTTTTCCAAATACCACTATTACTAATGTGTTGGCTATTGGGTCTGATCACCATCCAATCTTACTTAACTCAAATCCTTACTGGAAAAATGGTAAGATTCCTTTCAAATTTTTGGCCCATGGTTAGATCATGAAGACTGCAGGAAAATTATTGTTGAATGCTGGGAAAAAAAATACCCCTAGCTCAAGTGCTTTCTCTATAGCTAGAAAGCTTAAAGACATAAAGTTACAAATCAGAGTCTGGAACAAGGAGATCTGTGGCAATATCAAAACCAACATAGATGAGTGCAAGCAACACTTAACCTGGCTCCATACTTACTTCTTCAGGGAAGATAGAGGACAGGCTCTAGCTGATGCTAGAGAACAACTTAAAAAATGACAAGACATAGAAGAGAAATTCTGGAAAACCAAGAGCAGAGATCAACTATCAAGCCCGGAGATCAGAACACAAGTTACTTTCACATAGCCACTAAGAGTAAAACAAGAAGATATAAAAATTTACACTATTCAAGATGGAGATGGCAACTGGATCACTGACTATCAAGATCTCAAGAACTGCTTCACAAACCACTTTTCTCAGATGGAAACTGCTGAAACCATCGATTCTTCTTCAAAAATCCTCAACCTCATTTCCCTAGCCATAACCACTGAGGACAACCTAATGCTCAACAGAAAACCTGAGCCTGCTGAAATTAAAGTTATCTTATTCAGCATGGCAAATGACAAGGCTCCTGGACTAGATGGTTTCCCTCCAAACTTCTTCAAAATTAATTGGGATATCATTGGCAATGATATTGTCAAAATGGTTCAACACTTCTTCTCTTCAGGTCACTTAAGGAGATGAATGCCACTTTTATAACTCACATTCCCAAAATTGACACTCCAACCACTCCTTGCCATTTCAGGCCAATCAGCCTATGCAACACCACTTACAAAATCATATCCAAACTTCTAGCCCAAAGAATGAAACCTTACCTGAAAAAACTCATATCTCCTTATCAGTCAGCCTTTATCCCTGGAAGGAAAATCTCTGACAACATAGCTATTGCTCATGAAACTATTCACTCTATGAGATCAGAAAGAGGAAAAAAAAGGAATGCTGGTTACATGGGCATCAAAATAGATATGGCAAAAGCTTTTGATAGAGTGGACTGGACTTTTCTCATAACTATTATGAAGAAAATGGGTTTTGATGATAAATGGCACAACAAAATCTTGCAGTGTATCTCAACCTCCACCTCTGCTGTTCTCATTAATGGCTCTCTCCTGATAAATTCTTCAAACCTTTCAGAGGGCTAAGACAAGGAGACCCTATATCTCCTTATTTGTTTCTATTATGCATGGAAGCTCTGTCAAGAACCCTTCTTCATGCTGAGGAGCTAGGAATCATCACTGGTATCAAGATATGCAAAGCTGCACCATCTATCAGTCATCTCCTTTTTGCTGATTACTGTATGATATTCTGCAAAGCCAATTTGATGGAAGCTCAAAACATAATGAAGATTCTACAAATCTTCGGTAGCACCTCTGGGCAGTTAATCAATTTCAACAAGTCTGGAGTCTTTTTCAGCAAAAACACCAACCCAGACCTCATTCCTCAAATCAGCAGTTCCATGGGAGTTCAAATACTTCAACTGGATGATAAATATCTAGGCTCACCCCTCTTCACCCACAGAAGCAAAATCAATTCTTTCAAGCCTGGAGTGGAAAAGCTGAAGCTGAGACTTACTAGCTGGAAAAATACTCCTCTAAACCCTGCTGGCAGAGAAGTTCTCATCAAGTCTGTCACTTCTTCAGCATGCATATATCAGATGAACTGCTTCAAGGTGCCTAAGAAAACCTGCAAAGACATCAATAACCTTCAAAGAGATTTTTTTCGGGGAAAAAAATATAGAAAATCCTTCTGGCTACTACCCTAAAACTTGGATTGCAGTGTGCAAAACCAAAGACCTGGGGGGATTAGGATTCATGAATATGGAACTCTTCAACAACTCTATGATAACAAAAATTGGATGGAGGCTTGAGCAGGATAAAGATTCTTTATGGTTTAAGCTCATGGATGCCAAATATCTCTTAGGCAGGAATGTACTCAACATGGATACAAAAGCTAAGGATGGAGATTCATGGGTATGGAAAGGAATCCTAGAAGGAATCAACAACATACAACATCACTGCCTCTGGAGACTTGGAAATGGGAAAAAGATAAAGATATGGGAAAACATTTGGATTCCTAACACCTCTCTGAAACAACCAAAACCACAGAACTGCCTACATCATATTGAAATGTTAGAGTCCTTACTTCTACCAGATGGAACTTGGGATGCAGCTCTAATATTTACCTATTTTAGCAATGACAAGGCTGCAATGATTGTCAATCTGCAGACTCACCCAAATAAAGAAGATAGAATAATATGGGATCTCAATGATAAAAGTGTTTTATCTGTCAAAGAATTATACAAGGCAAAAATTGAAAACCTCTATAGAAATGACACCACTACAGGGAACTGGACAGCTATCTGGAACATGGAAGTGGCACCAGTAATCATAATTTTTCTCTAGAAATGTGCTCATGGAATACTTCCCACCAATGCAAAAACAACTAGCATTCTTCATTACATCAACCCTACATGCACTGTTTGCAATAATGGTGAAGCAGAAACCATGTATCACATGTTCTTAAACTGTCCAGCTGCTACTCTGGTCTGGCAGGAGGTTTTGGGCTCCATTAATACCCATTTTGACAGCAATACCATCTTCATTGACTGGTTGAATTCCTGGTTTCATTCTGGAACTACTAGTCTAACTGCAACATCTATGCAACTACATGTTGGTATATCTGGAAAGCGAGATGTGATCTCATTTTCCAACAAATTCAGCCTAATGCGGGAATAACTTCTCTCCGTATTAAGCAGCACTTGTGCAATCATAATAGAAATTCATCATATGCATGGGCATATTATGAACAATTTTCCTCTCTTGCCTGAGGAAACTGATACAACATCTCAATATAATATTACTTCCTATACTCTGAATACTACAACGAAGTTTGGAAATAATATCAACATATGCACACTACAAGACTCTGCAACCTTATTATACTACACTGCTTTGATAATGACAGATTTTGCAGGAAACATCACTGGAACCAGAGGACATCCAGGATACTATGGAGCAGAGGGAGCAACAGAAGAGGCAGACCTAGCTTTCCAATGGGCCAAAAAATTGCAGCACACAAACGTTACCATATCTGCCGAAGCAATGGAGATTCTAGTTCGTTTCAAATTACTCTATCATGAAGCGGTTACATGAAGATTTCACATTAGCTACCACGAAAGAAGAAACTGTCCTGATGAAGAAGAAGAAAATAGTCCAAGTTTGGGTATTCACCCAATATCTTTTGTTTTATTGAATCTTAAAATCATCCACAGACAACAAAACATGGATGCTTTCAATTTAGCTCTTTTTTGTAAAAACAATGCTGGCAGGTTAAGTGGCACTTATGCTACCAATGCCAACACAAACACTGTGTTTGGGTCTTAAGTGCCTTATAGGCCTCAGCTTTTCCTATAAAAAAAAAAAAAGTGAAATAAGACACTCCAGAAAACAAAAGAAAAAAAAATGGGATAAGGAGTGTCATAGAGGATAGGCATTGAAAGTTACCCTTCGATAAAACTAGACTATCATCCCCTTTCTTAAAAGGTAGATTCATAAGGATGAGATTCTGACAACATTACAATCCAAACTCTGAGTTGGAAATTCTTAATACACAATTTTGTTCAAGATTGTATCCAAACCTGATGAGAAACTAAAGAAGATCAAAGAAATAATCCAAACCTTGACCTATCTCCCAAATCGAAATACCTGCACCCCATTGACGAGCTTCCTCCAATCGCTTTGAGATTGACATTAACGATGGGTAGAAAACAGTGTGCTTGGTTCCTTTGTTATCGGTGTACATAAACATGTGTTCCTCGCTCTTCTCGTCCCAATGTACAGCAGGTTTGTACTTCTCCAGCAAGGACAAGTATTCCATACCAACAATAGCTCCACCTCCCCCTGCAAAATCCAAATCATTTTCTGAACATTAAATCAATAAAAACAAATAAAAGTTGCACATTTTAACATAGAAACTAGCAATTCAACCGTAAACTCTTTTACTTAAATAGACATACTGGCAACTTAAGAGAAAAATCCTGAATTCTACGGCTCAGTTCTCTTCTAGGGCTCATTTGAGAAAAAACATGGGTCCAAGTGTTAATAACAGAACTTGTTTAGATAAATGTCTAGCCCGCAGCGTAAAGCAACATACCTTCTGAGACAGCAAAATCATTCCCGTAAAAATTGATGCCAAGGAATATCTTATGGGCCAAGTCCTTTGAATTGCCACCGCTACCACTAAGAAGCACTTGAAGCACTGACGTAATCCACTTCAAAGGTGCATTGGGACCAGGCTTTTGAGGACCTGAGAAGTCATATGTCATCAGTGAAAAACCATCAACAGCATTGCTCAAGCTCTTAAGATCTTCTGGCCCAAAATCATGTTCTTGTAGGTTTATCGAGCTAGGTGGACCAATTACGTAAACCAATAGTAGCCAACTCTCATCGTTCCTCTCTGAATTCACTGAGTGCAGTGCTTTGCCTAGTTCTTTGACAAACTGCAGTGCCTGTGCCGTGTACAAACAAAGATTTTTCATGAAATTTACATATCAACAAAACTTATATTGGATCATATCCATCCAAATTTGAATGCACGAAAGAGCTTGCAGTCACCTTACTTCGCATTTCTGGATCCTGCAGAACGCCATATGCTGCCCACCTTGACCAAGATTCTAGCACTATACCATCATAGTCCATCTCCCTATCCAGTATACAGTATTTGTAAATTTGTAATGGTTGAAACATGAACTGTCATACAGTACTAAACTAAAAGCCTATGATTTAGTTTCGTAATTGCATGGAAGAAAAACTCATCCTAGTAATCTTTAACAGTACATCAAGTTCGTGATCATGCATAATCATACAAATTCCAGGACATGATTAAAGAATGCAGTGAAGACTTCTTCTACTCCAAGCATAACATGACCTGAATTTCTAATCTGCCTAAATTTTTTGGTATGTTCAAATTGAGGTTGGAGGATCAGTTCTGAGAATTTTAGTGTCCTGACTATAACACTAACGACTAGTTGTAAAGGAATTTAAAACTCTGAGGAGAATAAAAATTGAGATAGACAGCTTACTTGCACTCTTCTAGAATAAGATTTATTGCTTCCTCCCTCCGTTTCTTTTTTTTAAGCAATTCATTAGGAAACACTTCTAGAACAATTCTAGGTAATACCTGTTAAGCAATATCATGCATTACAACATTATCAACACCGTGACTACAATGGAAATAGTAGAAGAGGATAACTACAAAAACGAGTCAAAGCATAATCATTCTGCATATTCATCAAGATTCGGTACCGTATATCTGCACCAGAAACCTACTGACGTATTTCTGACCTATTATTTTACTAACAGGGGGTTACTTATACAGCAGAGAGGCTCACATTTACTCATACAGCCGAAAGACTGAAATCATGTCATGGACCTGGCACTTACCTAAACATATTGTTTTATCAAGTGCTAACGTTAACAGCAACTAGTTCTTCCCTAATTGAGAATTTGATGTGATATAAATCAAGCTCTAAACCTCCCCTCACACGTCGCACCTAATATGGCTGAACTGTGTTTTGCATTCACGAAGGCACACTCAGTTTGATGAAAGAATATGCTAAGCCAATTTTAACTACCACCCCTCCCCCCCATTTGACTCGATTCATTCCGTCTTACACAGGCCGAATGTTTCTTTTTAGAATTTTTTAATTCAATTTCCACATAATGCACAACCTACGCAAACAACAACTTCTTTCCTACTCGAGAATGCAATGTGACATAAAATCAAGCCCAAAAATCCCCTCAACCCAATTTTGTTGAGCTTTTTTTTCTTTCTTTTCCATTCACGATGCTACACTCAGTTCGATGAAAGAATAGGCTAAGCGATTTTAATTGCTACAACAATTGACTCAATTCATTCCGTCTAACATGCTTCCACACAAGCCATTCTAAAGTTCCCTTTTAGTTCAATTTCCACAAAATGCGCTACCTACCAAGCTAGTATAACATGTTTTCCGTTCACTACTTCCTTCCATTTTAGTTCAATTTCCACACAATGCACAACCTACGCAAGCTAGAATAACATATTTTAAGTTCACTACTTTCTTACCAGTGCATCTCCACTCTTTCTAAGATCCTTAATCCACGCAACATCAGCATTATGTCTCCCCTGCAGGATAAACCGACTACCTTCACTGAAACAAACAAACAAACAAAACCAATTTCACTTCATAAACCACAATAACAAAACATCAATCAGCATATCCTAACAAGCAATAACAACGCCGATGCCGCGTTTCTTACCTCTTTAGATCATACCAAACAGGTGATAAATGTGTAAACTTAGAGTTAAATCTCTTTGCAAACTCATATCCTTTCGCATTCCAAGGTGTTATATAACCCAACGTAGGATACGGATGAAGTCTCCGCCGCAATGCATTCTCAGAGACCCTAGAATTTTCCTGAATTTCTTAAACAAATGAAATCTCATAAGAAATGAAACACTAAAGAACACTTGAAACAACTAATTCAAAGATTTCAGTGAACTTACAGTGAGGATTTCGTTGTAATTAGTGCTAATTCTAACAAGACCTCGTTCGTATACGGAGAGATCGATTGGTTTGATTGGAATGCGTTGTTTGAATTGGTATACGACCAAGGATATGAATGGGATTAAGATTGTGAGGAGGATGATGATGGTGGTGGCGGTGGTGGTGGCGGTGCAGCAAGCAGCGCAACAATCTTCTTTTTCAGGAGGATCTGAATTGGTTGGGACTGGTTTGGTTTTCTTTTTCGCCATTTTTGAGAACTCGGACGATCCTTTTTTTATTTTTATTTTCTTTCTGTAAAACAAAACGAATGTCGATGAAGTAAAGAGAAGTAAGAAGTTAAAATTTGTTTTTTATGTCCTTGTATTTTATGGGAAATACCAAATGACTCCCTGATACATATCAACATTGAGCAGACCTCCTTTATAATCCAACCTCCGTCCTAAAAAAAACCAGGCATTTGTAGGGCGATCCTCAAGGAATTTGGGGACGTTTTTATTCTCATCCCATAAATGTAGTTAAGGGATGTCCTAGTGGTTAGAAAAATATCTAAATACCCTTTTACAATCAGTAGTTTGGTATTGTTTTTAGCAACCGATTATGATCGTGTTTTCCTGTAATCTTTGCTTTGTTTTGAAAAAATAATTAAATTTGGGGTTACTACCACAATCAGTAGATAATCAACATTATAAAACTACCGATTTTTTAAGTACGGAAATTCGAAGTGTCATTTGATTTCCAAAAATTGTGTAGGTACATAAAATAGACTCACCACGTGGTCGCAAAGGAAGACACGAAATGAGTCTGACGAATATCACTAAAAGATACTGCATCGTTCCCCGGGATCCCAATCAGTGACTTGTCAAATCAAAGTCAGAACCGCCTTGTCTCCGATCAAACGATACGAAGTAAGAAAATCTATACGCGAGAGAGCATCCCAAAGCGAAATAGTTCACAATAAAGGAACAATTGAAGTACCCAACAAGATAACAGTCACGAAATCAGATAGGCGAAGTAAGGTTACTTGGCTGGAAATTTAATCAGCGAATTCAGTAAATTTTCAAACAAGAAAAGAGACAGCTGTCCCGACAAACTCCCAAAGTTGTCAGCGAAAGAAAGGGACAAACTTTATGGAAAATGGTCTAGGCGAAGTATAAACTACCTCCACGAGAACCAGGCGTCGACCAGGAGAAGTAAAATGAGATGTATTACATTATGATACACTAGTGGAAAACAGACATTCCGCGACCCTCAGAACAGGTCATATATAAGAGTTAAACGACCTGTTCTAGGGTTCTCTGAATGGGTCGTTGATAAAGCGTTTTTTAATTGCACGACCCCTTACGCGTGGGTCTCTAAACAGAGACCGTTTCTTACGGTAACTAGATGCTGACCCCGTGCGCGTGGGTCGTAGATTTGAATTATAATATAAAAAAATACAAATTCAGATCAGCTGAAATGCCTGAATCTGAATTAAAATCTGACTGACATTGAAGTCAAACTAAAGTCAAGTCAAATTAAAGTCAAACTGAAATTCAAATGCAACTTCAAATTAACTGAAATTAAAATACAACTTCAAATTTGACTGAAATTTATAATCAAACTGAAAATTTTAACATTCATTCATTTTATCCATTGGGTTTAAAATTACACAAAAAAGGAGGAAATTTTGAGTTCAGAACAATATATGTCCAAGCTAGCTAGTAAGTTCAAACAACAACATACTAAACTAATTGATAAACCAATAGACGATGTTCCGACAACGTGTGACAGGCAAGAATTGAAATGTTAAAACTGTAGAGCTGATGCCAAACCAAAAGAAACATATAAAAAATGCTTTGAGACTATCATGCCTCTCACTAAGGTGTAAGCTCCAAAGTAACCAGGATATCAAGAGAACCTACATATCAAAACGCAACAATTCAGAATCTGTTAAGGATAAGTAACAGTCATGAATATTAAAAGCTGCAAAGATGAACAACTTACTCTACAGTTAAGCAAACAACCTAACAACCCTTGTTACCACTTTCCATGACGAATCTTAGTACACCACTGCAGGCCCTAAGCACAGAAACTTCATTAGTGATGCATAAAGAGATGGGTCAGTTATTGCTATTTTTGGATTGATTGGCAAGACAAACTAAATGTAGATGGTTCCAGGGAAAATAAATCCAAATTTCGCACAAGAGATAAAGGTCAAGGAGAAACAAATGCGTCCATTTCTGAAACTTACATGCAGTAGAAGGGGAGGTGTTGCACTATAGATTTGGATATTTGTCCAAAAGCAACCAAAAATAGTCATCTCGGCAGCTGTTACAAACACAACACAAATTTATGAACGCCCCTACCTATAAGTACCGATACTTTCAAGGTTTGGATGGAACAATTAAGAATTGACAAAGGATTTATTGAAAGTTAAGATACACAATGAAATTACCGTGTATACTTCTTTACAGTAAGGGAAATTCGATACGAAAAAGGCTTCTAGGCCATTGAAACTAACCTTTATCAAGATCTGTAACTTCAAAAACCTACAATTGGAATTTTACCACCAAGTTCCATAGATACAGGATGCTACACAGTCACATACCAAATGAGAAGGCTCAAAAAATATAAAAAAACTTAACATAATTCCGAGGTAAAGCTATAACATAACTTAACCAATTGAGATGCAAAGGCCATCACCTTAGAACCAGTTGCAGAACTTCTGATGATTGCAACCTGGTTAAGGGACGGATTATCTTAGTGCTTATTCAACATGAAATCAATAATACCATAGATCCAGAGATAAAACATCAAATACTGAAGAAAAAAAACCTTCTTTTACTGTAGGGCTCTAAAACAGGACAGAACCAAAAACAGGGAACTGAGACAAACTGATCCAAGCAGACATGTAATTTACCAAATGTTACACGTCCAAGACTTACCAAATGTTAAACGCTACAAGAAAAGGACAAGATATTCACCTCTACTAATAATCATTATTGCAACCAATCTAACTACATGTGCTATACTGAGAGGGATGAAGAACCTGTGATTTAATCACAAAGAACTAAGTAAGTAAGCTGCAATTAGATTATATACCAGCACAATCTTTAGAAACGAATTTAATGTGTGCAGCGAAGAAAGCCCCCATACTTGACTAAATCCCAGTATGATCTGCAAGCTTGCAGCTACAATCAGAACTCCTTGAGTTTCCATAATACTGTGTAAAAATCTCTGCACCAACAAATACTCATCGGCAACATCACAAAATATCATCAAGATTTGTAAATCCAGGGTTAAGCAATTGCACCTTACTGATATAGCATAAAAGCAAACAGGGAACTCAGAATATTAAATTACCTCGATGCAGTTTAATCTCTGCTCTTTTGTTGGGGATCAGCCGCTTATCGTCAACATTAAAGGTAGTTCAATCAAACATGCACATAAGAGTACCCAGAAGACTGTTGTCACTTGTCTCTCCACAATGTCCAAGTGTCTTCTCCTATTATGATTTTCCTGCAACAGAAACTATCTAGTATTAGCAAAAGTAACAAGAATACACACAATACGCGAAACTTGCAGACCAGTCAAGGACAAGCTATTCACCTCTACCATTAATCGTTATTGCAGGTATAGGCGGTATCCATGGTACTTGTCCAAAAACTAAGAAATCTAAACTGATCGACCTTTTTATTCAATGGCCTAGCCTTGAATTTTGGAATCTTTTCTAACTCCTCAAACTCGGCTGCGCTTTTCATGTTGTAAGAGTGAACGCGGTTATATGTTTCAAAGTCAGGTCTCATGGGCCTTGTAAAAGTGAGTTTAGGCTACTTCTAAAGAATTCAAGCCGCATCATCCTGGATCAAAGAAAAACAACCAGCAAAGATTTCAAAATGAGTTCTAATTGATATAGATTGATGATAAAAAATGACCAGCAAAGATTAAATTCTAAGGAGAAAAATTAAAACATAAAAATGTGGTGAACCAGTTACCTTTTTGTCATCGCATTTCTTGGCCTCGACTTCCTTCTCCTCCTTATTTTGGGATCATCTCTTTCCTTGTTTGCTTCAGATGCTGCTACATCACTCTGCAACCAGAATATAACATTAACCATGAGATTGATTCTTCTTATCCTAAACCAACATGCCTATCCATATGTAAAAGTGGAAAACATATAAGAACAAGCCCTAAATACTCATGATTGATACAAGACATAAGCTAAAGACAAAAGAAAAGAAAAATAGGATTCACCTTGATCTCCACCATTACTGATTTCCCTCATGGTAACCAGTAAGATGCACTTTACAACCACTGCTCAATAATTTAAAAACAATTTCATCTTCCTACAGAGGAATCGATTCGGTCAACCTTGCTTAAGGATTTTCACATTGAGGAGCTTGTCAATGTGAAAAGGTCACATGATGCAAATAACATTCCTTACAAAGAGTAAAATGTTGAACTAAGCTATAAGCTATGAAATATGTTGCTTGTGTTGGACAATGGGACATTCACCTATTATCAAATTCATATAATAAAGATGCAGAATAACATTCTCACAGCAGAAGCTAAGGTGAATATTTAGGCATCAGATATGAATATTTATCATGATTGACAGACAGAGACCTTAACGTTTATCAGATTTGGACACTACATATGCACATAGATCTTCTACAGGTCATTAAAGACTTTATCTCACAATCTGGTCAGGTCATTAATTTTGACAATAATCCATCTTATCCAGCAAGAATTTGGATTCTTTATATGTGACTCTCTTAGTCATATACTTAGAGTAAAGAATATGGATAATGAAGAGAAGTATCTTGGTTCTCCACTTCTTATTGGTATATCTTAAGTTAAATCCTTTGAAGATATTAATATTTCTTTTGAAATAAGACTTGAAAATTGGCAACATGAGAGAATGTACTTGTCAAGATGGTAGAAGTACAATGGTGAAAATTGTTCTTAATCCAGGCCCCATGTATCAAATAAACAGTTTCAAGATTCCAAAAAAATTAATCAAGAAGCTTGATACCTTACAAAGAAATTTTTTCTGGGGATTTAAGTCAAATAGAGGTAACAATCCAATTTTCCGTAATAATTTATGTATTGAAAAAGATTTTGGTAGCTTCGCCTTTAGGAATTTAGAGATGTTGAATCATGCTTTACTCACCAAAGTGGCTTGGAGAATTTGTACGCAATCTGATATGTCGTATGTTAAACTTCTGAAAGCCAAGTATTTCAAAAATGAAGAATTCCTTCACATATAAAAGGATAAGGGTAATTCTTCTTGGATATGGAATGGAGTTAAAGTTGGACTTAAATATCTACACCAAAATGTTTGCATGGAAGTTAACAATGGTAAGAAGAATCGAATATGGTTGAATAATTGGATCATTAATCTGGATTACAAACTTATTCCTTCATTCCCAAGTCATCTGAGCTATATGTACGTAACTGAACTTATAATTCCTAATACGTCAACATGGAACGTCAGTTTACTTCACATTCTCTTCTCAGCTGAAGTGGTAGAGAAAGTTACCAGAATGCAGATTAATAAAAATTAGTAAATATCATAATATGGAGACCTACAAGAGATGGTTTGATCATATTTAAGAGTGCATATAATAAGATAGTAGAGATCTAATTTCATCATTAAGAAACTATTAATATGGTTCCTAAGGAGGTGGGAAATCTCCATGGATGATGAAGATACCACATAGAGCGAAAATATTCATCTGGAAATGTCTTAAGGAAATAGTTCAGACTAAAGATATGACTGCTCAATTAAATAGTAATATTTAAACCCACTGCAACATCTGCAAGCATACGGAGGAAACTATTTTTCATCTTCTGCTACAGTGCATACATGCCAGAACTGTTTGGAGGCGTCGCAATATTAATATTGATCAAGTGCTAGACAACTGTGGAAGCATAAAAGAGTTGATTATCTCTTAGTTTGACTCTCAACATGCAAATGGGTTAGATTATCAAAATAATTATAAGATAACTTTGATGGTTGACTGTTGGATCAGCTGGAAAGAAAGATGCGATTGTCTCTTCCAGGAAAAATCTCTTAACCCTTTGTCTATTGGTTCTAGAATAATACTTCACTTGCATAATATTTCACTTTCAATTCAAAATCACTCAATAGAACAACTTTAATCTATTATAGAGGAACAACATCTAGCTAATATTGTTAAAATATATGTTGATGCTTAATTACTAACACTTCTAGCACTGATATGGTGCTTCTGTTAAAGCATTTCTCGATCGACCTCGCATGCATTGCTATCTCAAGCATGTTTTTCAATGTTAGTGATCAAAACTATAAGTCTTGATTTATAGCCTATTTATAGATGTCTCGGACTAGGACAGAGATTGTGTAGTTGAGTTTAGATTCCACGGCGTTCATCATTTGAAGACGAAGAACTACTAAGGGGAGCTTGTGGAACTTCATCGATAAAAGGTATGTGTAAACTTAAACTCATATATCACTAGGAAAGTCTATTTCTACTCTATCTCCTATATTGAGGCATAAGTCGTATTTACGATATAGTTTTCTATTATATACATTTGAGATTTCGAGCTAAGTATATCTCGCTTACATATTTATCCAAATATGTGTTGGAAAGCTTTCGCTTTATCCATGTTCATCTTTATTCGTGATAAAATTCATGTTGACATTTCAATAACTTGAAAATTGCCTTGATGTTAATAGTGTGTGAAAACGGCTATTGTCATCCTCTAAGAAAGTTTCAATGATTGAAATGAAGAGTTGAGATTATGTAACCATCTTTAGATATAAGCATATATATTGTGTTCACACATTAGTGTATAAATCCATAAACCGGGAGCCAAGTGTATGCATATGTGTATACGAAATTGGTGAAGGAGACAGGTTAAGTATGCGTACCCATACGCATACTGGCGGAAGTTTTCACCCAAAAATTTTTGTTGAGTTTTGGAATTAAAAATCTCTTAACTAGTCACCTTAAGTATCCGTACCTGTACGCATACTGGCGGAAGTTTTCGAACAGAAAAAATCTGCTGAGTTTGGAAACCAAAACCAACTCAAATCTGGTTGCTTAAGTATGCATACCCGTACGCAAACTTAAGCTGGTTACTTTATCAAATTTTTCAGTTCATGAACTTAAACATTTAAATTATAAGGAATACAATCTTTACAAACCGTGGCTATAATGTTCATGGTTGATTCAAGTGAATCAAACCGATTTTGTTTTAATTGTGTCTTTTATGCAATTGAACAACTCTTTAACTAGTTTCATTTGAATTCATTTGAACTAGGTATGATTAAGATAAATAAGGTTAATAAGAGAGTAATCATATGGCTAACCTCAGTTAACTATTTGTGAACCAACATGGTGTACACGTTTGGGTACGGTTACATAAACATAAATGAGGGTACATTTCATTTGTGTGTAACAAGCTAAGTTCGATCTAACGGTTGAAAGATATTAGCTTGGTTGAATCATGTTTTTCATCTAACGGTGATTATTGAATGCTTTGTTACCAAGGTGACTTGGATTGGAAACCCTTATTTGAAAACTATACAAAGGAGAACTCTAGCAACTAGGAAACCTAATCCCCACACCTCCTGTGTGATACTAGTTGCATAACTGGAGTCGATTCTCCTTTAACCTTAGGTTTCTTCTTGAGACCCTTTAGGTTAACGACTTAAAGACTTAATTAAGATTGTGAAGCCATACCGAACTACTTTTCTTGTAGTTAAGTGATATGATCTTGTTGTATCTATCGTACGAGTACAATTGTAAAAATGGCTTGAGATTTATATCTCCGATAGGCAAGATAAAAAGTAATCACAAACATCTTCGTCTCATCGTTTGTGATTCCACAATATCTTGTTTCGCTAGTCGATTAAGATTATTTTGAGATGATTGATAATACTAGGCTGTTCTTCGGGAATATAAGACCGATTTATCAATTGGTTCCTGTTCACCTTGATTTATCAAAAGACGGAACAAAAACTCTTGGGTATTTCTGTGTGAGACAGATTTATTCAATCCTATAGACTTTTCTGTGTGAGAAAGATTTGTTTATCAAGTCTTCGACTTTGGGTCGTAGCAACTCTTGGTTGTGGGTGAGATTAGCTAAGGGAATCAAGTGCGTAGTATCCTGCTGGGATCAGAGACTTAAGGAGCGCAACTGTACCTTGAATCAGTGTGAGATTGATTAGGGTTCAACTAAAGTTATAACGAGCCTCGAGCTCGTGAACGCTATTGGACCAGTCATTAGAAGACTAAGCCTGTAGTTGCAGGAAATCCTACACCACACCCCTCACAAGATTTCATTAACATTCAACTCATTTTAGATTAAATATCTTAATTTTATTGATCAATCTTTGAACAATCTTACAAGAAAAGATAAAGGAATCAAGAATAACCACTGCTCTAGATTTTCTCTCTCCTATTTACTTGTTTCTCACTCAGAAAAAATCTCTCTCATTTTCCTTTACAACTGAGCGGCTATTTATAGAAAATTACGTAGTGGATGACAGCTAATCTGTCCTTTATTTTCGCATATCACTTGCGACATTCTCGCATCCTTACAAATGTTAATATCGCAAACTCTCTAATTTTGGCAGGACCATCACATTTTTCTCATGATTTAGCTGACGTCGTTTATTATTTCTTTTCTGAAGTTATTCTGCGACACTGATGTGTTGTGTTGTTAATAATTTTGCTGAGGCATTATTGCTGCGAGAATCTGATCCTACATCTTGCCTCTTCTCATATCTTCTCTGCGAAGTAGAGAATGATGTGAGAAATGCCGCAGCTGTTCATCTCTTCATATTCTGTATTTATCACACGTATTCTTTCTTTCATCTATTTCTTGACACGTCTTCCGTAACCGCTGCTTTTCAACCGCTCACATCTTTTCGCATTAATGGTGTTTATTTCTTTGAGTAAAAAAAATCTTCTTTATATATTCTTCTTACTTTTCTTTCCATTTTCTTTTTACTTTCTCTTCTCTTTTTATTCTCTCATCTCTGCAACTCTATTGTTCTTCCGTAAGTTCTTCTACTGTAATTCTTCCCTCTTCAATCTTCTTACTTTTTATCCATTCCGATACTCTATATTCAGATATGCCTCCAAGTGGCCACAAACATGAGAAAAACTTAAAAGACGTCCAAAAAGATCTTGCTGAGAAAGGTTTCATACTTTCTACCATTCCTGGTGAAAGTGCCAAGTTAATTCTTTCTATCAAACTTTTCTCTGATCAACATTGTGATGATCAATCAATCATAATTTCGCTAGGTAAAATTGTCGCAGGTCTCTCCATTCCTCTTTATGACCCAAATATTCCTCTGTTCTATGAAATTCTCGCTCACTCGGGATTTTCGCGAGCTATCTTCCAATTGAGTGGGGATTGCATCCGTTTGATGCTAGAGTTCGCTAACCGTGGTGCTGGTAAAGGATATCTTTACTCCAAAGAACTTAGGGATCCTAAATTCTCAGACTTGGAGATAATTTCTGAAAAATACACAGTAGCGAGTTTCTTTGAAAATTATGAATTGATCTCCATGAAGAAAGAGAATACTCGTTGGGGTATTCGCTTGAAAAGGAAAGATAATATTGATGAAGCTAAAATACTCATGCAAGACATTGATTGGCATTCTGGTAAGAACACAACTCCTCTCCAATCCAAAGATGATAAATGGTGTGTTTTTCCCTTGATGCTGAAAGGACCTTACATTGTTGGGTCAAATGTTCTTCCTGAGAATCTCGCTTCCTATCAACCTTGGGTATTCTCTTGGCCCGAGAAGGATAAATAGGTATGTCTCTTCCAGTTTCACCCACTTTATATTTCTTTATTTGTCTTTATTCTTTTGTTCGCTGATTCTTGCGACATTCTACAGATCCAGAAACTGAAAGATAGCTATAACAGGACTGGGAAGGCTAGTACCTTGTTAGCTCTTCGCTCATACACAGATGAGGTAAGAAATATTCCCTTATGATTTTAAACAGTATATTGTTGCCTCTATTTCTTATTTCTATCTGTGTGTGAAGATTATTGCTGAAATAGAAGAGTCTGTCAATGTTGTGAAGAATGATGATAAAGGAAAAGGTGCTCTTCGCAGGGAAAAACCAACTGCTCCTCTTTCAAAGAAGAGAAAAATCCGTTCTTCCTCTCCTTCAAATATTCCTTCCCATGAAAACTCCGAGAGTGATGAGGATAATGATGACCTTGCTGCAAATGAAGATTCCCCATCTGAATCTTCTATGGCTAAGCTCTCTGGTCTCCTTTCTGATTCTTGGAAAGGAATGGGAGATAGTCAATTCGCTAATACCTGCAAAGATCTCGCTACTATTTGTGATGTTCCTTTATTGGATGGTGATAATTCTCTTCGTGGAGTTTCTAGATCGGTGACTCCCAATTTCCTGCATTTTCTTAATAGTCTGGTATGCTTTCGTCCTTTTACTTCTTTATTATTGTAACTCAAAATCTCTTTCTATTTTAATACTCTTTACATTTTCTCGCAGGATGGAAAAGCTTCTTTCGCTGTTGCTTCAGATCTGGAGAGGAGACGCGAAATTCTTGAAAAGAAGAATCTTCAATTTTGTACAAAAAATGAGGAACTGGAAGCTGAAGTCAAATGTCTTCGCGAGAATAAAAAACAACTAGAAATTGATTCTTCTTTGTACAAGAACAAAATATCTAGTCTTCAGCAAGCTAATAATCAACTCTATGGTATGTTCCTCTTCTCCTTTCCCTTCATTCATTCATCCTATTGTTTTATCTTATTTAATTGATCCTTTTTGCAGACATTTATGGTCTTTCTGATGAAGCTACCATTCTTCGTTCATTTCCTAATGCCTTGGATAATGATACCCTTCTTGAATGTCTTAATAAATCTTTAAATAGTTTCTCAAATGATAAAATTTCATCTCTTTCTCTGAATGAACTGAGATCCAAATTTCACCTCTTAAAGATTGACCATAGATCTAGTTTAAGCTTAGACAACCGATTTAAGCGTCTCTTTCTTAATTCTAAAGAGAATATCAATGAGCTAAGAACCAAAATTAGCGGTCTCATAGATGATAAGGATCGCATCTCTGATCAAGGTGCTAAGGCTTTGGAGAAATTCCAAGAGACCCTTCTTGAAGTTCAACTTGAACGAGATGAAGCTAACCGCAAGAATACCGAGCTCTGCGAAAGAGAAAACCAAATTCGTTCTCGTCTCCTTATAAATAATGAGGATGAATTCGCTTGGGCTGCGAAAATCTTAGACGATGCCAGAAAAGATTTAGGTGTAAAGTTGAGCATATATCCTTGATTAGAGATATGATTTCTGACAGAGAAGGTTATTAACTGTTCTTCTTCACTAATCTTTTGTTTCTTATGAATTTTCATCAAGTTATTAATTGATTGCCTTTTGCTCACAGACTCTGAAAGTAGATATCGCGAAAGAATTGAGGAACTTGAAGCTGAAAAAGAGGAACTCGCAAAGAATCTTTCTTCTCGCAACGATAAGTAATCTAGATTAAAGAATCAAATCAAGATCACTGTTGCGAACTTTAAGAACGATGCTATGCATTTTCTCAATCAAACTATTCAAATGGTTTGTGATGACCATAGTATTCCTCATTATGATTATCCTTGTCTCTTGGAGGATATCCCAAAGAACATTCCTAGTCTGACTATTTCTGATAGCGAAACTGATGATGAAGAATCTGATGGTGATGAAGGTTGTGATGGAGATAAAAGTTCTGATGCAGACGAAGAAGGGAACAAGTCTGATGAAGATGATGAAGGATCAACCAAGAAGTAGTCTTTGTTTCTTTCTTTAATCTTCTGTAATACTTGTACATTTATTCCTCCTTTCTGTATATTTGCGAATTCTTTTGGTTCTCCATATTCCTTAATATATGAGTTTCTTTCATTTTGACCTGCATTCATTAAAACAATTCTTCCTTGCAATATGGTTAATCAATATAATCATTAATTTTTTAATTTTTGCATAAATCTATCATGTGGAGACAAATAACATTTTCTAATTTCATTCATTCCCATACTTGCCTCTGTTATTTGTATCCAAATGAGAGATTTTGCAGATTTCTCTTATTTTGTGCCTCAACTTCGCAGTTGTTTATGTATAATTTCGCAATCATATGCAAAGTGAATTTTGATTCTTTTCAAAATCTCATCCCTGTGTGGTCTTATTTTGCCTTCCTAGTTAAAGGTCTTATTATGCCACCTCTTGCCATTGCGATAAAATCGCAGGACGTCCTTGCACTTTCATGCAAAAACCCATTGATCTTGCCTTAACTTTTTTATTTTTGTATTATGGCCTCTTCAGGAATGTTGCGACAATATAACAGGCCTGAATATTCTTGCGAAAATAAATCCCCATTACATTGTCGTCTTGCGACGAAATCGCAGGACGTCTTCGCACTTTCATGCGAAAACCCATTGATCTCGTCTTATCTTTTTCTTTAGTATTATTGCCTCTTCAGGATTGTTGCACAAATATGACAAGCCTTAATACTCTTGCGAGTAAAAAGCCTCATGACATTTGCGTCTTAAAGACACTTATCAGCTCCCTAATGGAGGGTGCCTCCCTTATCGCCCCCCTGGTTGCCCCTTCAAGGCGGCGCACTTCTACCATACAAGGTTAGCTCCTCCCATCCAGTCTTAACAACAACCAGTTGTTTTTGCGTCCTCTTATCCCTTTTACCTATAGGGTTTATCGTTACGAGACTGCACCCTAAGTGGGGTTTTCTTCGGGCCGAGGGCAGTATAAGCCAAGACTTTTCAAGAATGGAAAGGTACGCTCCAGACGCCCCTTGCACTCTTGACTCAACCGTGTACCTCGGCGCCTTGATAAGATTCTGCACTCCTTGGGAGAGTCCTTATTACCTTAGTCGCCCAACCTAAGTCATATGCTTAAGTTGAGAATCCAAGGTGCCTCTCCCGGATGGGCTTTATTGACCCCAAATCTCCATGACTCAGGTTCCGGTGGCGGTGTAGCCTTTCCCCGCGCCATGCAACAGGTACCCCCTTATATGACGTACTTTAGGTCTTACATTTTCCACTTGCGAAATTGTATTCGCGAACTAGGGTGTATGCCATAAAGGTTCGCCCCTTTCTCTTTTGTCATTGTTATTTGATTGTCTTTTGTAGAATTCATTATATCTGCGAGATTCTTGCACATCATCATATTGTATTTGCATTTCGCAATCTCAATTTTGTCATTCAATAAAATGTATTTTTGAGAATTTTATTTATTGCGAGAGTGCCGCAACAAATCAATCATTCATACATTACCTTTGATATCCTCTGCTTCTTTGTTATTTTCTGCTACTGCTTCCTTGGTAGTGGTATGTTCACCATTTTTTATTCCGAGCTAGCATTAGTTTCACAATATCTCTTCTTCATTTCTTTCGATTGCATCCACCATCAACCTCTCACTTCTTTGTGTATCTTTGATTTTTTGTCGCCAATTTTCCTTCTTGGTTTCTCTTCCTTCGCAGGATTCTATCTCAGTTTCGTAACACCTCTTTCCTTCAATCCAATCTCTCTTTATGATTCCTACACCGCTGGGGTGAGGGAATTTGATGCACTGGTGGAAAGTTGAAGCTACACCTAGAATCCCATGTAGCCAAGGTCGACCAATTAATGCATTGTAGGGTGATTCTACATAAACGACACAAAATAGGATTTCAGAACATATTCCCTTCAATGGAATTCGCATAGTAACCTCCCCTTTAGGCTTGTTGGCAGTACCATTAAAACCATATATCTTGTATGTTGATGGTATAAGATCATCATCTCTTCCTCCCATAGTTTTATAAGTATGATAAAATAAGATGTTCACAGAGCTTCCAGTATCGATTAGAATCCTATTAATTTCCCATGAATCTTCAGCTTCTTCATCCTCATCTTCTTTCGGTTTTGGATTAATTTCTGATTTTACTACCAATGGATTATCATGTACCTCTTCACCTTCGGGGATTTCTTCTGTGGTAAAAGAAATAATCTGTTTCTGCCATTCCTCTAGTGGCAAGATTTTCGCAATATTCATAATTTCTCTTCCATCATTATCTCTTGCGAACAATCTACTCAAAACATTGTCATGAAAATCTTCAATTATCTTGTATGAATGTATGATAGAGTGACAGAATAGATTCTTTGCTTTTGCACCAACTTCTATGAAGAATGTTTCCTTCTTTTTCATCGTGTTTACTTTGTGATGCTCTGGTGGTGGTGGCAATGGTTGATATTGTGGGGTTTCCCTACCAAAAAGTGGTTTAGTTTTCCTTGATCTATCATTCTCAGAATAATTCTTTTTACATTTCTTCAATCATTTGTAGTATGTCCATGAAAATGATGATAAGAACAAAACTCATGACTTCTGTGGTTTGGAGGTGGTTCCGTTCCCATGTTCCATGGTGTTGGTATATTCTCCATAAAAATTATTGCTTCCCATATTTTCTCCACACTTGCATTTAGAGGTGGCATCTTGATTTCTTCCCATACTACCTTGTGACCTCCTTGTCCTCTATTATAGTTTTGTCTTTGACCTCCATAAGTTTCTTGCGGCTGATCGAGTCTTTGAATTTGTTATTTCCACCACGATTGTAGAAATTTCTTTCTCTTTCATACTCCTCTTGATCTCGGCTTCCCATAGCCACCAGTTTCTGTTGATTGTTGCCCGTCACCTTTCTTGTTGTACTTGCGAAGTGCTCGCCACTGTGTTTATTAGTTTGGGTAATAAGCTTGCATTCTGTTTGTGAACTGGTGTTCGCAACCGGGTATGATTCCATTTCATTTTGCCTTTCCTCTAGAGCAATATATTCTTCTGAAGTTCTCGCAATTCAGTCATTGTGATTATTCTTGACTCTGAAAATTTGGATATACAATAGGTTGGTTGCAAACATAGCATTGATAAATGATAAGATAAGATATCTCTCATCTACACGGCCAGCCATTTCGCTACACATAGTCCTCCATCTTTTAGTTAGGTGCTTCAAACTTTCGCCAATCCTTTGTTTTAATCCAAACACGTCTTCAATACCAGGTCGCGAAGAATTATTACTTATATATGCCCCCAGGAATGTAGTCTGCAAATGATTGAAGGATGTTATTGTATTCTTTGGTAGACCTTCGAACCATTTTAACGCCTCCCCTGTTAAGCTGGATGCGAAATACTTGCATAATACCATCATGATTTTCCCATTGCAACATGCACCTCACGTAGGCTTTAATAATTGCACACCATCAAAAATGCTGGTTAATGCGGGCAAATTGCATTTCGGTGGTATTCCTCCTAGTTGTACTTCCCTTGTAAATGGAGTTTTCGCAGCTTCTTCTATAGCTTCATCCAATTGTCTTCTGCCTACTTCTCCTCTATTATTTAGCATTCCTCTCATTTCTTCTAATTCTTTTAAGATTTGTTTATTTACACCTGAATTTTGATCCATTGGTCTTTTTAATTTCGCCTCCCTTCTTCTGCGTTCATGTCTTTCTTCTCTCGCGAAATTTTGCATTTCTTCTTCTTATCATCATCTCTCTCTTCTGCGATTCTCTTCCTCATCTCTATCTTGAATTCGCATATGATGATGTCTCTCATTTTCCCCTCCATGATTTTGTTCATTTCTCAATTCCATTCGTGTCTTTCAGCCATCCTCTGTACTCTATCATACTCTTCATTGATATTACCGTTATTCCGGTTTTGTGTACGCTTCTTTCTCGATTGTCGTGATTGTTCTGGCGAATTGTCTCCTGAAGCTCTTGTTCTTCCATTTCCGCTCTCAATCTTTCACGTTCGCAAATTAAACGTGCTTGTTCAGCATAATGTCTTTCAATTTCTTCTTCAATCGTTTGTTGATTTCTTTGAGCTTCTCTCTCATGTAAAATTCTCCTTCCTTCCTCTCGATTCCCTTCGCCATCTTGATTATTTGTCCCTGACGTTGTCCATTCTCTTGATTTCTATCATTTTGCCTATCATCAAAAGTTTCATTTTGTGGAACGTAACGATCATCAGTCTTTCTCTATTTTCGCGATGTTCTTCATTAGGATTTGATATTTCTTCTTGAATATTTTCCAGCATTAATTGTGGGTGAGTTTCGCCTCATCTTCTTCTAGTCGATCTTGAATATGATTTTGTAATACTTCTCGATCTTCTACTCTGTAGTCTCATATTTTCCATCCTCAATTCGTGATTTTGCCTTGTTAGATTCACGTTCTTCTGCTCTGCCTCAGCTCTTCTTTCTTCATGTATTCTTCGTCTCAACGTTTCTAACGCTCCAATTTCCTCATCTCCATGAATTATTCCTTCATCTGCTTCTTGATTTCTCTCTACCTGTCTATGGTTTCTGGTTTGCTGCTCTTCTTCTACTTCTTCTGCTGAATTTGATTGCCAAGTGTGTATACTCACCCTATCATAATCTGTATTCCTTCCTTGTACTAGTGTTTGTTGAACTGGTGGTTGAATTTGATTTTCTCCTATTTTCTCATTCTAGTAAATTCTCCCATTTCACTTCTTTCCCTTCCAGCAATTCTCTTGCTTCTTCAAACAGTAGTTGGTTATTCTTATGTATTTCTTCTTCTAGCTATTTCTTCAATATTAATGAATTGCAAGAGATTATGTAAAATTCTTAATCAATCACTCCAAATCTTCACAAATCTCAATATTAATCTTCAATTTTTTTCTAGAATAATCTTCAATCTTCAATCCCTCCCCGTTTCTAGCGCCATTATGTAGTTGCAGGAAATCCTACACTACACCCCTCACAAGATTTCATTAACATTCAACTCATTTTAGATTAAGAATCTTAATTTTATTGGTCAATCTTTGAACAATCTTACAAGAAAAGATAAAGGAATCAAGAATAACCACTGCTCTAGATTTTCTCTCTCCTATTTACTTGTTTCTCACTCAGAAAAGATCTCTCTCCTTTTCCTTTACAACTGAGCGGCTATTTATAGAAAATTACGTAGTGGATGACAGCTAATCTGTCCTTTATCTTCGGATATGACTTGCGACATTCTCGTATCCTTACAAATGTTAATCTCGCAAATTCTCTAATTTTCGCAGTACCATCACATTTTTCTCATAATTTAGCTGACGTCGTTTATTATTTCGTTTCTGAAGTTATTCTGCGACACTGCTGTGTTGTGTTGTTAATAATTTCGCTGAGGCATTATTGCTGCGAGATTCTGATCCTAAAAAGCCGTTATTGACCCGATTAATTAGAGACGAACGTTGATTAATAAAAATTAATCTAACAACGATATAGTTACGAAACTAGTATATTTGAATAGGTCTCGAAAAGTTTTGTGCAATAGACTACTCGAACGTGTCAATCGGATACCGAAAAAAGAAGATTTCATCATATTAGCATGAAGAGCAAAATAATCATTTTTACATATGAACCGCCTGGCTGCCCTTATCAATTCAATGGGTGCCTTTATGACTTTTGTTGCGTCATCATCACCAACGCGTCGAAGATAAATCCATTTCTCTTTTCTATCTTATCTCTCTATTCTTCTTTCTCTTCTTGTTTTGTTCGTTCTTCTTCTCTTCTGTTTTTGTTCTTCCCTTCTCTGTCGATCTCAGTTCAAAGGAACTGAGTTTTTCTGTGTGAGTTATTCACAGAAACTTAGTTAGTGTAATCAATCGAAGAAGATGAAGTTGTAACTGAAGTTGATTGAACTCGAGAGAAGAAGAAGTTGATGTTGTTGTAATTGAAATTAGGGTTTTGGGTTTGATTTCGAGTTTTAAGGTGAATCGATGGGTTAATTGGACTGTTGACAAACGAAGATTATGAGGGTTGGTGTTTAAATTGAATTTCTGAAGCTGTCTTTGTGAAGAATCACAGAACCAGGTAAATCAGTGTTTAAATTTAGGGTTCCTGTGTTGATTGATTTCTTTATGAAATTGAGTTTGTTTTGGTGTTTTATTTTCTGGGTTTGTTGTTAATTAGGGTAGGAAAGATTGTTTAGAGTTTAATATGATTTCTTTAGGAATTTAATTTCGGGTTAAGGTTTCAGTGAATCAAAGATGAAGATTAGGTTTTTCTGAGATGAGAACTAAAGATGAAGAAGAATTGTAAATTGGGTTTTATTGATATGAGTTTGGTTATTTGATGAAGAAATTGGAATTGTTGTGCTCTGTTTGTGCTGGTAGTAATGTGTTGTGAGATAGTTGGATGTTGGAGTTAAACTTGGTGATAGTGATTCCCTGGAATTGGAGTTCCTTGTGATGATGCTGGTACAAGAATGTGTGACAAGGCTGTTCGAGATGAAGTGAATAGTGTTGCTATTGTGATTGAAGTTACATGGGAGATGAACCAGATTCTAGGATTGTTAGTATCTGAATGAGAATGAATTTGCGAATGTCTTTCAAATAGAATTAAGTACTTTGAGATGTTGTTGTTGATGCAGCTATAAGGATAGTGGTGCCGAGTTAGTGAAGCTGATGGTATTGTATGCAAAGTAGCTGAGGTTGATTAAGAGGAAGCTACAACTCATATAACTGGAATGAAGAGGATTTAGACTCTATTGAAGAATGTAGAAGATGAGTTGAGAGTTATATCTCAAGGGGGTGAAGTTCAAGTCACAGGTGAAGAACATGAAGAACTGATAATGTTCATTATGCAGAGAATGCATGAATCTATTGAGAGGAACTGAAGATATTGATGTTTTGATTGAAGACTTGTTAGAAATGAAGATGGAAGTTAGAGATGTAGCTTATGGAACCGTGTATAACTAGAAATGCATTTTTGGTATAAGTTTGTGTTGTGTTTTGTTATATGAAATAGAATAGAAGTTTGACTTAGGCATTTAGGTTGTGAGTCATCCCAGTCAGTTTAGCTGACTCGGTTTATCTGACTGAGTTGAATCGGTATAACTCACTGAGCTACAGATCCTGACTTGAGTTGGCTCAGTTGACTTGACCTTGACCATTTTCCTTGGGCTTGACCTTTGACTGGACGTTGACTGTTAGTTTGACCCAGATGGACCAGGCCTTAAGTTAATGGGATTTTTTAGTGGACTTGGGCTTAATGCCATGTTTTCTTAGTTTGATACTTTGGTCCTTATGGTCTGAATCAACCTTTAGTTCCTTCCACAAGGTTGTAGGTATTCATAAGACGTGTCTAATGGACTAGAGAACCAACCTAATTGAATTAGTAAACCCTTAGGTGTATTAAAGATAGATAATGAAAAGCTGCAAAACCATAAATAGATTTGGAACCATTAGATAGTTCACTTAGTTTATAACTAGACAATTGTATGAGTTTATGTTATGAGTCTTGTATGAGCCTTTTGGCTAATTTTTAGAGTGCTTATGTGATTAACAATATGCTTTATTAACAACGACCAATTCAAAGGATGAACCAGTGAAAAGAGCATCTTGAGGTATGCGAGGCTTGTCATCAAAAGAGGTGGGAATCGATAACGAACTCTCTTGTATTCATTATTGTTTTACAAATCAATATTTGTGTTGTGAAACTCATGCATATCTTTGTGTGCTCTGTGTGGTATGAGATGTGTGCCGACACAATATCAGTATTCTATGGCTAGGGCGATGCACCGCAGTATTACCTATTCAGTGTGGAATTGGAATCAATATTACTCTTCCCATGTGCGGAAACATACACATCTCATACATGTATGTTTACTGTTCTTTTAATGGATGTTTACTGTTCTTTTAAATTACTTTGGAATAGTTTCTACATTATGCTTTATTGTGTTTCCGTGTTTTATCGACTTTCAATAAAAGATGCATTGTCTTCAAATCATTTTAGTGATTACTTGAAAGCTAGTTGTTATTCCTGCGGGGCACCCCTTTTAGGGATGATGTGCTCACCCATTCCCACTTTCAGTTTCAGAGACATATCAAGATGTGCATGTGACGATGAAATCTTCGAAGAATTAGTTACTTTAATTAGTTAGCTTCCGCTATGTTATTCTGTATTTGTATTCTATTTGTAAATCAACTCATTATTGAATATGTATCATTTGAGATAAGTTCTTGTATATGTATTTCAGAGTGGGATAGTTTTCGGGTTAAGTTTTTTAGAAGATTTCTTAATTGAATGTTTAAGTAAATGATTTAGATTCTTAGTGCCTCTTTATTTAGTTAATCTCTTGGATTTGTCAGCGGCTAGCTTTGGGGGCGCTACAGTGTTGGTATCAGAGCTCACTATTAGATCTTACATGGGAACAATGGGAATAGTAAGTGCCAGTTAGTAAATGAGATTAGTTTAGAACTGGGTTGGGTTTTTGAGATAAATCTTAATTCACTAAAAACAATCAAAAATTAAAATATTTATGGATTGATTTGATTGATTTGCATGGAATGTTGATTGCTTGCTTCTTGTTTCGTGTGTATATAAAATATGAAGTAAAAATTGTAGGTTGGAACCAGTTACATTACAGTTTAGAAATTTCAATTTAGAATGAAAGATTAATTAGTCTTAGTTATTTATCACGTCGATAATCTAGCACTGGAGAATAGTGAGGTTTGTAATTCTGGAATGTTTGTGTTATCTTTGTTCGTAGGAAAGCATTGTCAGGCCTAGCTAACCTAGACATGGCAACTGCATGCATGGATTTCCATTCATAAAGGGAGGACTTGCTTCTATTAGTGAACTGATAGATCCCAAGTTTTATTTAGAAATTTTTAGAGTACCTTTTCTTAATTAATAACATTAATCGATTAAATTAGAAATGAACTTAAATTGTAAAAGTGGGTAAAATAATAGTTCAACCATTAAAACTAGTTATAAAAGATGATAATAGGATCACTAATAATCATAAAAAAGTAATATTAGCACTTATCAAATAGTACTGTATTGAACTTTGTTTAATTATAATCTTATTAGGAAATATATAATGATAAAAGTAATAATTACGCAAAAAAATATTAGTAATTATCTATGGTCAGATTTTGTAAATTAAAAAAAATTAGATATACATTCTTGTGCATTGAAACCAGATAGTTAATATCAGACTTATTAGGTTAAGACTTAAGGTCATGCGGATATATTACATAAAATAGAAAGACCCAAATTATTTTTAGATCGATAATTGATTTAGTAAATCTTTAAAAATAAGCAACATGATGAAGTAGTAATAGTACTTGGATGCTTAGCACAATTAAAGGGTTGAAATAAAATAAATTCGTATAATAATAGGATACTTTACATTAATAGGAAAATTTAAAGACTATTAGGATACATTATAATTTTATGTGAACTCAAATTAAAATAATATTAAGTTACCAACACTAATATTTAATAAGATATATATAGTATACAGACTTGATATGGATAAATAAAATCAATTATGGTAATCTTTACGTGAATGTAAAATCATACTTAGCGAATTAAGACTTTATGAACCAACTGGGCTATAAACAAACTAACAACGATAATGATAAAGATATAGGAAATAGTTACACTACTGATAATAGTATTTCAATAATTTTGTTAATAGCAAATTTATGGTAGATAATCTTGGAAAATTTATATATAGTATAACAGTAAGTTAAAATATCAGATATTTTAGATTTACGTGAAATCAAATTTGGAATTAATTATATGGATAAATTACATCAAATTAATAAATTGTTAAATACTAGATTATAAATTTTAGCGCGGAGAATTTAGACATGCTTATCTGTTAGAATCAAATTCACTATAGTGAGCTTAAGGACAATCGTATTATGAAATACAAAATTAGTTATTGAACTTAGAGCTACAAATTATAGATTCTAGTTGTAGAAAACCAAATAGGCTTGTGCTTCTGTTCTTGTTATTTTGACTCATTTAAAATGAGTTGTTCTTTTTCGCGCGTTTGTAAGTATGAGCAGTACTTGCATTTAGTCGAGAGATAGTGATTCTCTATAAGGTGAGGAATTTTTGAAGACTTTATGGTGGATCGATTTTCGAGGACGAAAATAATATAAGGTGGGGAGAATGTAACGAGCCTCAAGCTCGTCAACTGATAGACGCATTTATGTGTCTAATTTGTCCTCAATGTTTCGTATTGTTGGTACTCGTTTTCGTCCTTATTATGGTGTTTTGTGTATTTTTAGGTATTTTTGAAAAATAAATATTGTTGGAAAAATCGGCTCGAAAAATCACTCGGAACACCCCCGGAGGACACTTGTTATACGGAGCCCAGATTTGGTTAAGGGGCACCTCAATTACTAAGGGGCATCCCAAAAAGGAAGTTGTTATTCGCACCCCACAGCTGGTTAGGGGGACACCATCTTCTTCATTTGAAACTTAAAAATTGGCGGGAAAAATATGGCAGCTCTCTGAGAATGTTTCGATCGAAATTTGAAGATGTTCTAAGTGGACTAAAGGGCTGAAACTTCATGGGTAGTTGTGATATGTCATAAAAGAGCTGGTATGGGTGTTTGTTTCGATCAAATTTGGATGGAAAATCCGTGACAATGAATCAGGGCAGCCCGTGCATGAGAAGAATAGTTCACGGGTTTTGGAAGATTTATGCGTGTTCTGCTCGTGTATGATGACTCTAGCAACACTCTGGACCGTGAAGAAGATAAATGAGGAGATTTTGCAGCTTTAGAAACACGTGAGAAGCTAAAACAGGGAAGAAAATATTCCCAGAATATTTTTCTTCACTGCCGAGTTTAATGAAAATTTGTGAGAGTTATGGCATGATATTTTGCTGCTGTTGAGTATATATAAGGTGAGGGGATCATAGAGAAGGGAGACGGAGAGATTGGGAGAGAAAAAGAGCACCACAGAGCGAAAAATCAAATTTGCAGAGCTGCCATTTCTGCTGCTGCAAAACTGAAGAACACGAAGAACGGACATGCACCAGCAGTCGTTTTTGAACAGTGACAACAACTCATTCTGTGGGTCGCAGTTTACAGGCAGACTTAAAAACGCAACAGCAACAATAATGGCTCTTTGTAACGGTTTTTGCAACAGTTATAAGCGTTGCAAACCCGATTTTTATTATAATTCTCCCTTATTCATCATTTGTAACCCTTTGAGCATAAATGAAATCAACTTTATAGCGTGTTTCCAACATGATGAGCGGCTAATTCTCTCGTAACCTAGGCAATGGATGAAGCTAATCACACATGAACAATGGGTAACTATTTCATTTTCTCTAATATTTAATTATAATTCACTCAATCACTGCTTTTGCAGAGTTCTTAAAAGTTTACATAATTTTCTTCATTAGTTGTGATTCAATTAGATAGGTTATGCTTTGGTTAGATAATCTATGCTTAGGGGATGCAATTAATTTTTGATAATATGTTTGAGTATTTGTGGATTAAGAAATAAAGGATTAAAAGGATAATTAGAGTTATGAAATATTTGACATCATTCATGTTTAATAGTGGATCCTAGTGTCTTGGTTATTTTCCAATCACTTGAAATAAATTTTGAGTTAAGTTTTCTATATTTTTAAGTTCTATTAAGTCTAGAATTCATTGCATTCACAAGCCCCAACGAACTCTTTACTACAACATCATTGAAAATACCATCAATTTTTGGCGCCGCCGACGTGGGCTTGTCTTTAGGATAGAGTTTTTAGATTTTTATTTTTTATTTTTTTGTTCTTATTTACGTTTTTGGGTTTTTGTATTTTCCTTTCAGATTTTGGAAATTTGGAGCGAAAGAAATTTTTGCCAAAGCTTTTGGCGAATATTTAAAGACTTGAAGTAAAAGGCAAAGCGAAAGGAGCTAAAGAAGAATAATTTTTTTTTATTTTATAGAGAAAAAGAGAGTAAAAAAAAGAGAGTGTTATTTTATTAGATTGTATTAGGAATTCTTTTTATTTTGTATTTTTCTTTTTCTTTTTGCACTTTATTTTTTGGACCTTTCTTTTGGACATTAATTTTTTTTAAACCCTACGAAAGGGTAGATTAAATATTAAACTGTTTGCAGAGAAGGACGGTGATTACGATATCACCTTGGCCCCTCGGGTTCGTACACAACATAGGAGTTGTGGCCCGAGTCGACGAAAACGGTTCATCCCCCGTCTGGAACGGGAGGTAAGTTTGTCGAAACACTCGCGAATCCCCTGTCAGCGAGTTACTGTATTCCTTCGTTTGCATATATGCTGAGGAACTGAAAACGACTGTTTTAAATTCCCAGTAAAGGGCAAGGACTGGACATACAAAATAAGGGTTCGGATTTCATCACCGTTCTCTTCTTGCCCGCCTTAAGAAAACGAAACCAAACGCGAACCTAAGCTTTAAAATTTGGAATAGAACGAGACCTATAGGGTAACGAGCTTAGTAGGAAAGTCGTTCTAAAAATATTGGTTACTCTTTTAGCATACTTCGAAGTTCATGATGGTTTCTGTGAGTTGAATGCGTGACTGCGCCGCCTTGTGATAGCGGTGAGGCCTTGGATATCAAAGCTCCACTGAGATTCCCTCGCCTCATTTCAATTTACTTTGACTCGGATTGATTCCACAGGGATTTTCTTAAATTGTAACGAATTCCCTTTCGAAGGATTGGAAGCTGGTCTAGAAATAATCTAAGTGGAGCCATCATGCTTTTTGTTTGCTAGAATTCAGTAGGTTTGCTTTGGTGGAGTCAGCCTTGTTTGTGTTTGCATAGAACTTCCCTTCCCTTTCAGGGATTTTCGTTTTAATTTTGTTTTTCTAGTGTATGCCCGAGGTCATTAGAGAACGAGCTTGGAAAAGAAACACTCTAGGTCGTCTGATTAGTGATAAACCTAGTAGTTCTTCTTGTGAAGGCGGGGAGCTCGAAGAGTCTTCTTTAGAGAGCCCCGTTTTTGGAAACTTCAGTTTTGAGAATCTGCTTCTTTGTGAAGAAAGTACTCCTAGTCCTTTGGTAGTGCCAGAAATGGCAACTTTAAAAGTTTTTTTGAACCCAACTAGGACCTCTCGTCCTTCTTCTATCAAGTTAGCTGAAACCGAGGCAAATTATGAACTAAACCTGGGACTTTACAGATGCTCCCAACCTTTTCGGAAAAGAGAATGAGAACCCCTATTTCATGTTAGGGAATTTTAGGAAGTATGTAGTACTCTGAAAATTAAAAACCTTAGTGATGATGCACTGAAAACTTAGGTTATTCCCCTTTTCCTTAAAGATAAAGCCAAATCTTGGCTGTATAGTTTGGATTGAGTCAATTGAAACCTATGAACAACTTACATCTACCTTTATACATAAGTTTTTCCCAAGGCACAAAACATCGTCTATTAGGACACTTGTATTTTGCTCAACAAGAGGGAGAATCTTTATATAGGTATTTAGAAAGGTTCAATGTCTTAATATCTCAATGTCCTCTCATGGTTTAGAGAAGGTTAGGTTAGTTCATATCCTCTACGAGGGTTTAGATTATTCAACAACCATGGTTGAGTCCTTATGCACAGGGGGTTTGAGAATAAAACTGTTGATGAGGTGAGCATTTTGATGAAATCGCCAATACGACACAATGGGAAAATACTAGGGAACCCCAGAAAACAATTCTTCTAAGTAGAGGAAATGTCAATAGGGTAGAAGGATCCTATGAGTCAAATGCTAAAATAGCAGCCATAGCCAAAAGGTTAGAAGCGTTGGAATTAGGTCATTCTAGTGGTACTAGTGGTAGAATAGAGCCTTTTGGGAAGACCATACTGTTGAAGAGCAGCCAATGCTCTTTATAACAACACTAGATTCGATAACCGTCAGAAGTTTGACCCTTATTCAGAAACACTAAACCTGGCTGGAGAAACCATCTAACCTTTCTTGGTCTAAGGCCAGAATCAAGGTCAGTCTAGTAACTCTCAAGCTCCCCCAGGTTTTGGCTATCCTAAGAATCCTTCAGCCCCGGCACAGTTTCAGAACCCTTCGGATAAGAAGATTATGATTTAGAAGAGTCTATGCTTTGTTAACTCGTAACACTATGCAGTTTCAGCAATCTGTTGCTCAAGGTTTAGAAGAAAAAATAAGAGAATAGGTCAGGCTAACTCTCAGGCTATTTTGAGTTTGAAAACCCAGGTTAGTCATAAATGAGTCTTAAGAGAAAGAGGTAAGTTTCCTAGTCAAACTCAACCAAACCCTAGAGGAATTAATGAAATAGGTGAAAGACCATCCGATCATGTAAATGCTTTAAAACCATTAGGAGCGGTAGAGAGATAGAAAACAGGTTTCCATGCCTAATAGTGAACATGCTGTAATTCACCCTCTGAGCCAGAGAATGGAAAACTGAGAGAGTCTCCAAAGAGACCAATGAGGGTCCTGCTGAGCCCGGCTTTGTTCCCAGAGCCCTGTTCCCCAGCTGCTAGTTCTGACTAAGAGGGAGTCCAACTTTAATGATATATTAGAGGTTTTTCGCAGGTTACTATCACCTACCATTGTTGGATGCGATTAAGAAAGATTCCGGCTTATGCCAAGTCCTTAAGGACTTGTGTACACGAAAGCGTAAGCTAGTGTCCAAAGAAAGCCTTCTAGCTAGCACGTGAGTTCCATTATTCAGAATACCACTACTCCTAAGTATAAAGACCCAGGGTCCCATACCATTTCTTGCACATAGGTAAACACCGTGTTGAGAAAGCTTTGCTTGACTTAGGATCCAGTGTGAACTACTTCCATACCATATACACCTTAAGCTAGGACTTGGTGAGATGAAACCTACCCAGATGACACTCCAGTTAGCTGATAGGTCCGTTAAAATTCTCGGTGGTGTGATCGGGATGTTCTTATTGAGGTCGACAAGTTTATTTATCCAGTGGATTTGTTATCCTAGATACCCAACTTGTCCCGACTCGGAGAACCAGATACCAGTGATTTTAGGTCGCCCATTTTAGCAAACATCCAATGCGATCATTGAACTGTCGAAATGGTATATGAATTGGTCTTTGGTAATATGACTATTGAGTGAACATTTCACATTAGTAAGCTACCCCAGGAACTGGACGACTCGAGCGTAGAAGAGGTGAACATGATAGGCCCTTAGTAGAGGAGTCATTACCAAACACTTTGATAGAAGATCCATTAGAGAAATGCCTAGGCTCACTTTGGGATTGATTTTGATGATGATGATGGATTAATGAGGTGAATGCTTGTTAGATTCAAACCCTTGTTAGACACTAGTAATGGATAGAAAATTAAGTTCGAACTTTACCCGTTCCCGGTTACCTAGTTCCTTCGTTGAACGAAAAAGCCTCCAAGTTGGACCTTAAACCATTACCAGATACCCTGAAGTATATGTTTTTAGGACCCTCTGAAACTTACCTGTGATTATAGCATCCGACTTGGATAGTGATCAGGAAAGTAGGCAGTGACTATCCTTCGATAACAAGGAAAGCTTAGGGTGGACCATAGCAGACACTAAGGGTATAAGTCCTATTGATTGTATGCATCATATCTATTTAGAGAGTGACACCAAACCTTCTAGGGAGATGCAACGTCGACTGAACCCTAATATGAAAGAAGTTTTCGAACCGAGGTTCTGAAGCTGTTAGATGCAGGCATTATCTACCCCATTTCAGACAGTAAGTGGGTCAGCCCCGTTCAGGTTGTTCCCAAGAAATCCGGTATTACTGTAGTCCAGAATGATAACAATGAGTTAATCCCAACCCGAATGACCACGAGTTGGCGTGTCTGTATTGACTATAGAAAATTGAACAAGGTCACTAGGAAGGACCACTTTCCCCTTCCCTTCATCGACCAAATGCTAGAGAGATTAGCTGGACGTAGCCATTATTGCTTTTTAGATGGATACTGCGGTTATAATCAGGTTCCTATTGCCCCAGAAGACCAAGAGAAAACCACTTTTACCTGTCCCTTTGGTACCTTTGCGTATAGACGCATGCCTTTCGGCCTATGTAATGCCCCTGCGACCTTTCAGCGTTGTATGATGAGCATATTTTCTGACATGGTAGAACGGTTCTTAGAGGTCTTTATGGATGATTTTTCAGTGTTTGGTTCGTCTTTCGATGAGTGCTTGCATCATTTGTCATTAGTTTTGACTAGGTGTAAGGAAAAGAATTTAGTGCTTAATTGGGAGAAATGTCACTTCATGGTTCGTTCAGGAATTGTTCTAGGGCATATCGTATCTTCAAAGGGTATAGAGGTAGATAGAGCCAAAGTTGACCTTATTAAAACTTTACCGGTCCCAAAAACCGTAAAAGGTATTAGGTCATTCTTAGGGCATGCTGGTTTTTATCGTCGATTCATTAAGGATTTTAGCTTGATTTCTAGACCTCTTTGCAATTTGCTTGCAAAAGATGTTAAGTTTGTCTTTGATGATGCTTGTTTAGAGGCTTTCGAGAAGCTTAAAACTTTACTCACTACCGCCCCCATAGTCCAGGCACCCAACTGGAACCTACCCTTTGAAATCATGTGCGATGCTTCAGATTATGCTATTGGTGTTGTGCTAGGTCAGCGAGAAAACAAGTTACTTCATGTAATTTACTATGCTAGCAAAACTCTGAATGATGCCCAGTTGAACTATACCACTACGGAGAAGGAACTGTTAGCCATTGTGTTTGCCTTAGACAAGTTTAGACCCTATCTCTTAGGTTCTAAGATCGTAATATATACTGATCATGCTGCTTTGAAATATCTTTTGTCTAAGAAGGATACGAAACCTAGATTGATTAGGTGGATCCTGTTGTTACAAGAGTTTTCTCCGGACATTAGAGACAAAAAGGGTGCAGAAAATGTAGTAGCAGACCACTTGTCTAGACTTGTTGTGGATACCCTTAATGATTCCCTTCCTATAAGGGACAACTTTCCTGATGAACAATTGTTCTTTGTTACCCAATTACCTTGGTATGCGAATATAGTGAACTATCTTGTTACTGGTCGAATGCCCCAACATTGGGGTAAACAAGAGCGTTCTAGATTTTTAGCTGAGGTTAAGCACTTCTTTTGGGATGATCCTTATTTGTTTAAGTATTGTCCAGACCAGATTATTAGGAGATGTATACCTGAGAGTGACCAGTCCAGTATTATTTCCTTTTGTCATGATCATGCGTGTGGGGGTCACTTTAGTGCTAAGAAGACTGCTGCTAAGATATTGCAGTGTGGATTCTATTGGCCTTCGTTGTTTAAAGACTCCCACAGTTACTGTGTTACTTGTGAACGTTGCCAGAAATTAGGAACCATTTCCCGTAGGAACATGATGCCCTTGAACCCTATTTTAGTTGTCGAGGTCTTTGATGTGTGGGGTATTGACTTTATGGGTCCGTTTCCTAATTTTTGGTAACCTATACATCCTTGTCGCTGTAGACTATGTCTCTAAGTGGATTGAGGCGGTTGCGTGTAAAACCAATGACCATAGGGTTGTGATTGATTTCTTGAAAAATAATATTCTTACACGTTTTGGTACACCGCGGGCTATAATTAGTGATGGTGGGTCGCACTTTTGTAATGGACCTTTTAGGCTTTTGATGAAGAAATATGGTATTACACATAAGGTAGCTACCCCGTATCATCCACAGACTAGTGGTCAGGTTGAGGTTTCCAATAGGGAGATAAAACGTATATTAGAGAAAACAGTTAATCCTAATCGGAAAGACTGGTCGTCTAGGCTTACTGATGCCTTATGGGCTTACCGTACTGCGTTTAAGACCCCCATTGGAATGTCGCCTTATCGGCTTGTGTATGGCAAGGCATGTCATTTACCTGTCGAGTTAGAACATAGAGCTTATTGGGCTGTTAAGCAGCTAAACTTTTCTCTTGACAAGGCAGGAGCCCATAGGAAACTCCAGCTCAATGAGTTGGACGAGATTCGTATTGATGCTTACGATAGTGCGAAGGAGTATAAGAACAAAATGAAACTTGTGCATGATAGAAATATTTTAAGGAAGTCATTTTCTCCAGGTCAAAAAGTTCTTCTGTATGATACCCGCTTGCATCTTTTCCCTGGGAAGTTACGTTCTCGGTGGACGGGTCCTTTTATTGTTCGCACTGTCTTTCCTCATGGAGCTTGAGATCGAGACACCGGATGGTAGTAGTTCTTCGAAGGTTAACGGTCAGAGATTGAAACCCTTTTTAGAGCCCTTTCCAACAGGTGATGTTGAGGAGGTCCCTCTGGAGGACCCTGTTTACCCTTGATTGACCATCGAGGCGATTGTATGTTGTATATTAGTTTTGATTTCTCTCTTCACCCAGGTACTATCTTTCCGACTTCTCTCTTTACTGATTCCTCATGTTACTTTACTTTTTGGTATTGCTCTTTCATTAGAAACATTGAGGACAATGTTAGATTTAAGTTTGGGGGGGGGAAGAAACTTTTTGTTAGCTTTTAGTTGCAATAAATAAACTCCAGAGCCTAGAAATTTATGTTTATTAAGGTTGGCACTAACCGATCTAAGTGGATGGGAACATTTTGATTGTAGGAGTTGAGGAACCAATCTGATTAGATGGAAACATCTAAAAGAGTCTATTCATAAAAGCACAGAGCTCAGGTGTTAGAAAAGAAAACATGGTAGTTTCTCCATATCCTCGTGATGGAAACATTGAAAGAATCCTGATCACTTCTTTTTTTATTTTTACCATTACTAGGGTGAAATAGAGTGACTGAGATGAAAAAAAAAAAATTGAGATCAGACCACCAGACCAACCAGAATAAATACAATAAAGTCGACCACTGGTACCCTTGTATATTCCAGCTGAGTTGACATAGAGTTAGGATTATCGACCACTGGTTCCCTTGTATTTGCCAGTGTGTTGATATTAGTCCAGACCAGTATCTTAGTCCATTAGGATAGGTTCACCTTAGTCAACATCATCCACATTTTTCTCTACATCCATCTTCTTAATCTATCCATGTGATTGGTTGACTCCGGTTTATGATGTCCAGAAACTATCTGAGTAGAGCTCTGTCACTTTATATGAATTTTAGTATGCTTGAGTGCAAACTCGTGTACAACAATTGGAATTTCGCATCAGGGTACTTCCTCCAGTAGTCAATAAGTATGCCAACTAAGGGGATTCTTTAGTGCCTTCCAAGGTTCTGCATAGAAAGCTAGGGTCTGGAGTAATGGTTTTTTGGGCACACCTCTGGTAAACCCTCCCGAGATTAACTCGGTTTTATTTACTTTTTATTAGTTTTGCTCGAGAACTAGCAAATAATAAGTTTGGGGGTATTTGATAGACGCATTTATGTGTCTAATTTTTCCTCAATGTTTCGTATTATTGGTACTCGTTTTCGTCCTTATTATAGTGTTTTGTGTATTTTTGGAAAATAAATATTGTTAGAAAAATCGGCTCGAAAAATCACTTGGAACACCCCCGGAGGACACTTGCTATACGGAGCCCATATTTGGTTAAGGGGCACCTCAATTAATAAGGGGATCCACAAAAAAGGCAGCTTCTATTCGCACCCCACAGCTGGTTAGGGGGACACCATCTTCTTCATTTGAAACTTAAAAATTAGCGGGAAAAATGTGGCAGCCCTCTGAGAATGTTTCGATCGAAATTTGAAGATGTTCTAGGTGGACTAAAGGGCTGAAACTTCATGGGTAGCTGTGATATGTCATAAAAGAGCTGGTATGGGTGTTTGATTCGATCAAATTTGGCTGAAAAATCCTTGACAAGGAATCAGGGCAGCCCGTGCATGAGAAGAATAGTTCACGGGTTTTGGAAGATTTATGCGTGTTCTGCTCGTGTATGATGACTCTAGCAACACTCTTGACCGTGAAGAAGATAAATGAGGAGATTTTGCAGCTTTAGAAACACGTGAGAAGCTAAAACATGGAAGAACATATTCCCAGAATATTTTTCTTCACTGCCGAGTTTAATGAAAATTTGTGAGAGTTATAGCGTGATATTTTGTTGCTGTTGAGTATATATAGGGTGAGGGGATCATAGAAAAGGGAGACAGAGAGATTGGGAGAGAAAAAGAGCACCACAGAGCGAAAAATCAAATTTGCAGAGCTGCCATTTCTGCTGCTGCAAAACTGAAGAACACGAAGAACGGACCTGCACCAGCAGTCGTTTTTGAACAGTGACAAAAACTCATTCTGTGGGTCGCAGTTTACAGGCAGACTTAAAAACGCAACAGCAACAATAATGGCTCTTTGTAACGGTTTTTGCAACAGTTATAAGCGTTGCAAACCCGATTTTTATTATAATTTTCCCTTATTCATCATTTGTAACCCTTTGAGCATAAATGAAATCAACTTTTTAGCGTGTTTCCAACATAATGAGCGGCTAATTCTCTCGTAACCAAGGCAATGAATGAAGCTATTCACACATGAACAATGGGTAACTATTTCATTTTCTCTAATATTTAATTATAATTCACTCAATCACTGCTTTTGCAGAGTTCTTAAAAGTTTACATAATTTTCTTCATTAGTTGTGATTCAATTAGATAGGTTATGCTTTGGTTAGATAATCTATGCTTAGGGGATACAATTAATTTTTGAGAATATGTTTGATTATTTGTGGATTAAGAAATAAATGATTAAAAGGATAATTAGAGCTATGAAATATTTGACATCATTCATGTGTAATAGTGGATTCTAGTGTCTTGGTTATTTTCCAATCACTTGAAATAAATTTTGAGTTAAGTTTTCAATATTTTTAAGTTCTATTAAGTCTAGAATTCATTGCCTTCACAAGCCTCAACGAACTCTTTACTACAACATCATTGAAAATACCATCAATGAGGTTCAAACTCTCGGACTTGTGAAGATTAAGTTTAAAGATTTAATAAAATTATATACAAAAATATTAACAAAGTGGGCGAGAGGTAAGAGAAAATAACCAAGACACTGATTCCACTATTACACATGAATTAATGATGGTAAATAATCCAAAATTCTAATTATGTTTTAAGTCCTTTATATCTTAACTCACTAATAATCAAGCAAATTCTCAAACATCAATTGTATCCCTTAAGCATAGATTATCTAAACAAAGCATAACCTATCTAATTGAATCACAACTAATGAAGAAAATTATGTAAACTTTTAAGAACTCTGCAAAAGCAATGATCGAGTGAATTATAATTAAATATTAGAGAAAATGAAATAGTTACCCATTGTTCATGTGTGAATAGCTGCATCCATTGCCTTGGTTACGAGAGAATTAGCCGCTCATCACGTTGGAAACACGCTCAAAAGTTGATTTCATTTATGCTCAAAGGGTTACAAATGATGAATAAGGGAGAATTATAATAAAAATCGGGTTTGCAACGCTTATAACTGTTGCAAAAACCGTTACAAAGAGCCATTATTGTTGTTGTTGCGTTTTTAAGTCTGCCTGTAAACTGCGACCCACAGAATGAGTTGTTGTCACTGTTCAAAAACGACTGCTGGTGCAGGTCCGTTCTTCGTGTTCTTCAGTTTTGCAGCAGCAGAAATGGCAGCTCTGCAAATTTGATTTTTCGCTCTGTGGTGCTCTTTTTCTCTCCCAATCTCTCCGTCTCCCTTCTCTATTATCCCCTCACCTTATATATACTCAACAGCAGCAAAATATCACGCCATAACTCTCACAAATTTTCATTAAACTCGGCAGTGAAGAAAAATATTCTGGGAATATTTTCTTCCATGTTTTAGCTTCTCACGTGTTTCTACAGCTGCAAAATCTCCTCATTTATCTTCTTCACGGTCCAGAGTGTTGCTAGAGTCATCATACACGAGCAGAACACGTATAAATCTTCCAAAACCCGTGAACTATTCTTCTCATGCACGGGCTGCCCTGATTCCTTGTCACGGATTTTTCAGCCAAATTTGATCGAAACAAACACCCATACCAGCTCTTTTATGACATATCACAACTACCCATGAAGTTTCAGCCCTTTAGTCCACCTAGAACATCTTCAAATTTCGATCGAAACATTCTCAGAGAGCTGCCATATTTTTCCCGCCAATTTTTAAGTTTCAAATGAAGAAGATGGTGTCCCCCTAACCAGCTGTGGGGTGCGAATAGCAGCTGCCTTTTTGGGGTGCCCCTTAGTAATTGAGCTGCCTCTTAACCAAATCCGGGCTCCGTATAACAAGTGTCCTCCGGGGGTGTTCCGAGTGATTTTTCGAGTCGATTTTTCCAACAATATTTATTTTCCAAAAATACCTAAAAATACACAAAACACCATAATAAGGACGAAAATGAGTACCAACAATACGAAACATTGAGGACAAATTAGACACATAAATGCGTCTATCATCAACGCTATTGGACCAGTCATTAGACGACTAATCCGTTATTGACCCGATTAATTAGAGACGAACGTTAATTAATAAAAATTAATCTAACAACGATATATTTATGAAACTAGTATCTTTGAATAGGTCTTGAAAAGTTGTGTGCAATAGACTACTCGAACGTCTCAATCGGATACCAGACGAAGAAGATTTCATCAGATTAGTATGAAGAGCAAAATTATGATTTTTACATCTGAACCTCCTAGTTTCCCTTATCAATTCAATGGGTTCCATAATGACTTTTGTTGCCTCATCAGCATCAACGTGTCGAAGAGAAATCCATTTCTTTCTTCTATCGTATCTCTCTAGTTTTCTTTCCTCTTATTCTTCTGTTCGTTCTTCTTCTATTCTGTTTTTGTTCTTCCCTTCTTTGTCGATCTCAGTTCAAACGAACCGAGTTTTTCTGTGTGAGTTATTCATAGAAACTTAGTTAGTGTAATCAATCAAAGAAGATGAAGTTGTAACTGAAGTTGATTGAACTCGAGAGAAGAAGAAGCTGATGTTGTTGTAATTGAAATTAGGGTTTTGGGTTTGATTTCGAGTTTTAAGGTGAATCGATGGGTTAATTGGACTGTTGGCAAACGAAGATTATGAAGGTTGGTGTTTAAATTGAATTTATGAAGCTGTCTTTGTGAAGAATCACAGAACCAGGTAAATCAGTGTTTAAATTTAGGGTTCTTGTGTTGATTGATTTCTTTATGAAATTGAGTTTATTTTGGCGTTTTATTTCCTGGGTTTGTTGTTAATTAGGGTAGGAAAGATTGTTTAGAGTTTAATATGATTTCTTTAGGAATTGAATTTCGGGTTAAGGTTTCAGTGAATCAAAGATGAAGATTAGGTTTTTCTGAGATGAGAACTAAAGATGAAGAAGAATTGTAAATTGGGTTTTATTGATATGAGTTTGGTTATTTGATGAAGAAATTTGAATTGTTGTGCTCTGTTTGTGCTGGTAGTAATGTGTTGTGAGATAGTTGGAGGTTGGAGTTGAACTTGGTGATAGTGATTCCCTGGAATTGGAGTTCCTTGTGATGATGATGGTACAAGAATGTGTGACAAGGCTGTTCGAGATGAAGTGAATAGTGTTGCTATTGTGATGGAAGTTACAGGGGAGATGAACCAGATTCTAGGATTGTTAGTATCTGACTGAGAATGAATTTGCGAATGTCTTTCAAGTAGAGTTAAGTACTTTGAGATGTTGTTGTTGATGCAGCGATAAGGATAGTGGTTCCGAGTTAGTGAAGTTGATGGTATTGTATGCAAAGTAGATGAGGTTGATTAAGATGAAGCTACAACTTATATAACTGGAACGAAGAGGATTTAGACTCTGTTGAAGAATGTAGAAGATGAGTTGAGAGTTATATTCTGAGGGTTGGTATTTAAATTGAATTTCTGAAGCTGTCTTTGTGAAGAATCACAGACCCAGGTAAATCAGTGTTTAAATTTAGGGTTCCTATGTTGATTGATTTCTTTATGAAATTGAGTTTGTTTTGGTGTTTTATTTCTTGGGTTTGTTATTAATTAGGGTAGGAAAGATTGTTTAGAGTTTAATATGATTTCTTAAGGAATTTAATTTCGGGTTAAGGTTTCAGTGAATCAAAGATGAAGATTAGGTTTTTTTGAGATGAGAACTAAAGATGAAGAAGAATTGTAAATTGGGTTTTATTGATATGAGTTTGGTTATTTGATGAAGAAATTGGAATTGTTGTGCTTTGTTTGTGCTAGTAGTAATGTGTTGTGAGATAGTTGGATGTTGGAGTTGAACTTGGTGATAGTGATTCCATGGAATTGGAGTTCCTTGTGATGATGCTGGTACAACAATGTGTGACAAGGCTGTTCAAGATGAAGTTAATAGTGTTGCTATTGTGATTGAAGTTACAGGGGAGATGAACCAGATTCTAGGATTGTTAGTATCTCGCTAAGAATGAATTTGCGAATGTCTTTCAAATAGAATTAAGTACTTTGAGATGTTGTTGTTGATGCAGCCATAAGGATAGTGGTGCCGAGTTAGTGAAGATGATGGTATTGTATGCAAAGTAGCTGAGGTTGATTAAAAGGAAGCTACAACTCATATAACTGGAATGAAGAGGATTTAGACTCTATTGAAGAATGTAGAAGATGAGTTGAGAGTTATATTCTGAGGGTTGGTGTTTAAATTGAATTTCTGAAGCTGTCTTTGTGAAGAATCACAGACCCAGGTAAATCAGTGTTTAAATTTAGGGTTCCTATGTTGATTGATTTCTTTAAGAAATTGAGTTTGTTTTGGTGTTTTATTTCCTGGGTTTGTTGTTAATTAGGGTAGGAAAGAGTGTTTAGAGTTTAATATGATTTCTTTAGAAATTTAATTTCATGATAAGGTTTCAGTGAATCAAAGATGAAGATTAGGTTTTTCTGAGATGAGAACTAAAGATGAAGAAGAATTGTAAATTGGGTTTTATTGATATGAGTTTGGTTATTTGATGAAGAAATTTGAATTGTTGTGCTCTGTTTGTGCTGGTAGTAATATGTTGTGAGATAGTTGGATGTTGGAGTTGAACTTGGTGATAGTGATTCCCTGGAATTGGAGTTCCTTGTGATGATGCTGGTACAAGAATGTGTGACAAGGCTGTTCGAGATGAAGTGATTAGTGTTGCTATTGTGATTGAAGTTATAGGGGAGATGAACCAGATTCTAAGATTGTTAGTATCTGACTGAGAATGAATTTGTGAATGTATTTCAAGTAGAATTAAGTACTTTGAGATGTTGTTGTTGATGCAGTTATAAATATAGTGGTGCCGAGTTAGTGAAGCTGATGGTATTGTATGCAAAGTAGCTGAGGTTGATTAAGAGGAAGCTACATCTCATATAACTGGAATGAAGAGGATTTAGACTCTGCTGAAGAATGTAGAAGATGAGTTGAGACTTATATTTTTGAGGGTTGGTGTTTAAATTGAATTTCTGAAGCTGTCTTTGTGAAGAATCACAGAACCAGGTAAATCAGTGTTTAAATTTAGGGTTCCTCTGTTGATTGATTTCTTTATGAAATTGAGTTTGTTTTGGTGTTTTATTTCCTGGGTTTGTTGTTAATTAGGGTGGGAAAGATTGTTTAGAGTTTAATATGATTTCTTAAGGAATTGAATTTCGGGTTAAGGTTTCAGTGAATCAAAGATGAAGATTAGGTTTTTCTGAGATGAGAACTAAAGATGAAGAAGAATTGTAAATTGGGTTTTATTGATATGAGTTTGGTTATTTGATGAAGAAATTTGAATTGTTGTGCTCTGTTTGTGCTGGTAGTAATATGTTGTGAGATAGTTGGATATTGGAGTTGAACTTGGTATAGTGATTCCCTGGTATTGGAGATCCTTGTGATGATGCTGGTACAAGAATGTGTGACAAGGCTGTTCGAGATGAAGTGATTAGTGTTGCTATTGTGATTGAAGTTATAGGGGAGATGAACCAGATTCTAAGATTGTTAGTATCTGACTGAGAATTAATTTGTGAATGTATTTCAAGTAGAATTAAGTACTTTGAGATGTTGTTGTTGATGCAGTTATAAATATAGTGGTGCCGAGTTAGTGAAGCTGATGGTATTGTATGCAAAGTAGCTGAGGTTGATTAAGAGGAAGCTACAGCTCATATAACTGGAATGAAGAGGATTTAGACTCTGCTGAAGAATGTAGAAGATGAGTTGAGAGTTATATTCTGAGGGTTGGTATTTAAATTGAATTTCTGAAGCTGTCTTTGTGAAGAATCACAGAACCAGGTAAATCAGTGTTTAAATTTAGGGTTCCTATGTTGATTGATTTCTTTATGAAATTGAGTTTGTTTTGGTGTTTTATTTCTTGGGTTTGTTGTTAATTAGGGTAGGAAAGATTGTTTAGAGTTTAATATGATTTCTTAAGGAATTTAATTTCGGGTTAAGGTTTCAGTGAATCAAAGATGAAGATTAGGTTTTTTTGAGATGAGAACTAAAGATGAAGAAGAATTGTAAATTGGGTTTTATTGATATGAGTTTGGTTATTTGATGAAGAAATTGGAATTGTTGTGCTTTGTTTGTGCTAGTAGTAATGTGTTGTGAGATAGTTGGATGTTGGAGTTGAACTTGGTGATAGTGATTCCCTGGAATTGGAGTTCCTTGTGATGATGCTGGTACAACAATGTGTGACAAGGCTGTTCAAGATGAAGTGAATAGTGTTGCTATTGTGATTGAAGTTACAGGGGAGATGAACCAGATTCTAGGATTGTTAGTATCTCGCTAAGAATGAATTTGCGAATGTCTTTCAAATAGAATTAAGTACTTTGAGATGTTGTTGTTGATGCAGCTATAAGGATAGTGGTGCCGAGTTAGTGAAGCTGATGGTGTTGTATGCAAAGTAGCTGAGGTTGATTAAAAGGAAGCTACAACTCATATAACTGGTATGAAGAGGATTTAGACTCTATTGAAGAATGTAGAAGATGAGTTGAGAGTTATATTCTGAGGGTTGGTGTTTAAATTGAATTTCTGAAGCTGTCTTTGTGAAGAATCACAGACCCAGGTAAATCAGTGTTTAAATTTAGGGTTCCTATGTTGATTGATTTCTTTATGAAATTGAGTTTGTTTTGGTGTTTTATTTCCTGGGTTTGTTGTTAATTAGGGTAGGAAAGATTGTTTAGAGTTTAATATGATTTCTTTAGAAATTTAATTTCATGATAAGGTTTCAGTGAATCAAAGATGAAGATTAGGTTTTTCTGAGATGAGAACTAAAGATGAAGAAGAATTGTAAATTGGGTTTTATTGATATGAGTTTGGTTATTTGATGAAGAAATTTGAATTGTTGTGCTCTGTTTGTGCTGGTAGTAATATGTTGTGAGATAGTTGGATGTTGGAGTTGAACTTGGTGATAGTGATTCCCTGGAATTGGAGTTCCTTGTGATGATGCTGGTACAAGAATGTGTGACAAGGATGTTCGAGATGAAGTGATTAGTGTTGCTATTGTGATTGAAGTTATAGGGGAGATGAACCAGATTCTAAGATTGTTAGTATCTGACTGAGAATGAATTTGTGAATGTATTTCAAGTAGAATTAAGTACTTTGAGATGTTGTTGTTGATGCAGTTATAAATATAGTGGTGCCGAGTTAGTGAAGCTGGTGGTATTGTATGCAAAGTAGCTGAGGTTGATTAAGAGGAAGCTACAGCTCATATAACTGGAATGAAGAGGATTTAGACTCTGCTGAAGAATGTAGAAGATGAGTTGAGATTTATATTCTGAGGGTTGGTGTTTAAATTGAATTTCTGAAGCTGTCTTTGTGAAGAATCACAGAACCAGGTAAATCAGTGTTTAAATTTAGGGTTCCTCTGTTGATTGATTTCTTTATGAAATTGAGTTTGTTTTGGTGTTTTATTTCCTGGGTTTGTTGTTAATTAGGGTGGGAAAGATTGTTTAGAGTTTAATATGATTTCTTAAGGAATTGAATTTCGGGTTAAGGTTTCAGTGAATCAAAGATGAAGATTAGGTTTTTCTGAGATGAGAACTAAAGATGAAGAAGAATTGTAAATTGGGTTTTATTGATATGAGTTTGGTTATTTGATGAAGAAATTTGAATTGTTGTGCTCTGTTTGTGCTGGTAGTAATGTGTTGTGAGATAGTTGGATGTTGGAGTTGAACTTGGTGATAGTGATTCCCTGGAATTGGAGTTTCTTGTGATGATGCTGGTACAACAATGTGTGACAAGGCTGTTCAAGATGAAGTGAATAGTGTTGCTATTGTGATTGAAGTTACAGGGGAGATGAACCAGATTCTAGGATTGTTAGTATCTCGCTAAGAATGAATTTGCGAATGTCTTTCAAATAGAATTAAGTACTTTGAGATGTTGTTGTTGATGCAGCTATAAGGATAGTGGTGCCGAGTTAGTGAAGCTGATGGTATTGTATGCAAAGTAGCTGAGGTTGATTAAAAGGAAGCTACAACTCATATAACTGGAATGAAGAGGATTTAGACTCTATTGAAGAATGTAGAAGATGAGTTGAGAGTTATATTCTGAGGGTTGGTGTTTAAATTGAATTTCTGAAGCTGTCTTTGTGAAGAATCACAGACCCAGGTAAATCAGTGTTTAAATTTAGGGTTCCTATGTTGATTGATTTCTTTATGAAATTGAGTTTGTTTTGGTGTTTTATTTCCTGCGTTTGTTGTTAATTAGGGTAGGAAAGATTGTTTAGAGTTTAATATGATTTCTTTAGAAATTTAATTTCATGATAAGGTTTCAGTGAATCAAAGATGAAGATTAGGTTTTTCTGAGATGAGAACTAAAGATGAAGAAGAATTGTAAATTGGGTTTTATTGATATGAGTTTGGTTATTTGATGAAGAAATTTGAATTGTTGTGCTCTGTTTGTGCTGGTAGTAATATGTTGTGAGATAGTTGGATGTTGGAGTTGAACTTGGTGATAGTGATTCCCTGGAATTGGAGTTCCTTGTGATGATGCTGGTACAAGAATGTGTGACAAGGCTGTTCGAGATGAAGTGATTAGTGTTGCTATTGTGATTGAAGTTATAGGGGAGATGAACCAGATTCTAAGATTGTTAGTATCTGACTGAGAATGAATTTGTGAATGTATTTCAAGTAGAATTAAGTACTTTGAGATGTTGTTGTTGATGCAGTTATAAATATAGTGGTGCCGAGTTAGTGAAGCTGATGGTATTTGGTAGGCTTCTAAAAGATATTATATTTAAATGCAAAAAGATCCCCGGCAGCGGCGCCAAAAACTTGGCAGGCCTCGAAAGGGTATAGAAATTGAGCGCAAATAAAAACGGGTGCCTACAGTAATACCGCAAGTGCACGGTCGTCAGTTGTAGCTCGTGCAAGTACGGGTCGATCCACAGAGATCGGGTGTGTTTTGGAAGGTGTTTTAGCTATTTGGGTTCCTAAATTGCTATTGGGCTATGAGTGCTCCTTTGGAAGTGTTGGGCTTAATGTACTATTGGGTTTGTTCTCAATAAAAGGAACTGAGCATGGGCTCAGTTTGGTCTTTGAAGTGCAAATGGGCTTTGGCCTTAAACTTAGGCTTTTGATTAAGCCCACAGTTGATTGGATTGGGCTTTTAACCTTAACCTAAACTGGGCTTTGAGCCTTAATGAAATGGGCCTTGGTGGACTGAACTTGAGCTTTGATTTAGCTAGGCCTTTGGGTCTTAACCTGAGCTGTGGTTTCAGTTTGATGGGCCTTTGCTTGGCTGCAGGAAGCAGCAGCAACAACAGCAGCAGCAGCACAAGTGCTGCACTGCAGCAGCAGCAGCTTGGCAGAGGAAGAGAGCAATGCAGCAGGAACTGCAGGAAGGCAACAGCAACAGCAGCTGCAGGAGAAAGAAGCAGCACCAGGTAGCAGGCCTAGCAGCAGCAATAGCAACAGCAGCTGCTTGGCAGCAGCAACAGCAGCAGCACAAGTGACAGAGAAGGCAATGTAGCACAAGTAACAGAATGTACAAGCAATGGAAAGGAAAGCAAAACAAGAGAGTTGCAGGGCAGATGGAATAAGAGAAGCAACAGAAAAAAAAAGCAATGGAAAAACTAAACAGCAACAACAGGGAGAACAAAAACAAAACAAAACAAAACAAGATGAACCAAGGCCTAAGCCAAGGGCAGGGATGAATAAGAAACTGAAATGAAGCAAAGCTAAGGCAGGATACAGGCAAACTAAAAGAATGGGAGGAAAATTAGCTTGCTCATTGTCACTAGTGAGCACTAATTTCCCCCAATGCACAATCAACACTACAACCTAAGCATACAAGGAGAATGGCAAGAACATCAGCTTGCTATGAGCACTGATTTCTTGCCATTGCACAATCAGCACAAAGCTTCAAGATATCTAGCCTAGCATTCCAACAAATGTGACAGCAAATTACATAAAACAGTGAACATTTAACTGACAGTGAACATTTAACAGTGAATAAAAAGTCTAACATGAACATAAACAAAATGAAACTGAGCAGAAATTAACAAATGAACTGAAATTAACATGTGAATACACATAAACATCTAACACATTAACAGGAGACAAATAACAATTATAACATGAACATAAGCATAAGACAAGCAATTAACAGAACAAAGCAAACACAAGCATATTTAACTGAAACATGAAAATTAACAGAACTTGAAAGTTCTGGATGTAGGCTAATCCTAACATAGTTTTTACACACATCCCTCACCACATATTTATACCCAATTACATCATTAGGGCTTTCCCCCAATTTTCCCCCAAAATCAGTGAAATTAGGTTTTGCCCAAAAATCCAAAATTCACTCACCTAACACACTGATAACACCCCTAATACGTGACCCATGCTTCTAATTAGAAGTACCATCAATTTCCCCCAAAAATCCCCAATTTATGGAATTAGGGTTCATATAAAAATTTCTATTAAAGTTTACCTAATCACTGATGACACTGGTAGATGTCGACCCATGCCTCCAATTCCTCTCCTGATGCTCTAGCTACGTCCAATTGTCCATCTAAATCAACCTAATTTACCAATTTTCACACGTTAGGGTTTTGGAAGAAAAACGTGTATCAAAATGGGAAATTAGGTGGCTAGATAGGTGGTAATGATGGTAGTGGAGATGGGTTATAGTGGTTGAGTGATTTGAGAGTTGGTAGAGGTGGTTGTGGTGGTGGTTGAGCGGGAACAGGGAGATGGTGGTGGTTCTGCACAGGGTGGGTGGTGATGGTGGAGATGGGTCGATAGAATGAGATTAGGTGATGTTTGGTTTGGGGTATAGTGTTCGGTCACTAAGGTGTGTAGTGGGATCATCGAGTTTGATGTTTGGCGAATCTCGACCGTGGGATGCGATGATGATTGGTAGATCGGACGGTGATGCGGAGGCAAGCGATGAGCGACCGTTGGATTATATGATACAACAAAATCAACGATGCCAGATGGAGTTAGGTGTTGTAGTGTTAGGCGGAGATATCAATATTCGATGCACAGCAAGGGAGCGACCGTTGGATTCAACTACCATCTAATCTGAAGGCTTGGAATTTCAGCTCTGTGGTGCTCGGCAGAGACATCAGATTTCGATGCTCTATGAGGGAGCGACCGTCGGATGCTTCTGAGAAATGATCTGATGGCTGAGAACGGAGGCGCTTTTGTGTGTAGAAAATGAGGTTGTGCGCACCATTCTTCGCGGCTTCCTTGCGTAATTTCTCCGGCTTTTCACTACTTTTCTGCTCTTTTCGCTCCGCGACTCATCCGAACTTTATTTATTACCTAAAAATGCAAAATTAATTAATAAAAATATTTATTCTTGAAAACAATGAAAATACAGAATATGGGATAAAATGTAGAATTAATGCATAAAAGATGAGTTAAAATGCCAACAAAAGGGATAAATATATACAATATTTGGCACTCATCAAATACCCCCAAACCTGAATTTTACTTGTCCTCAAGTAAAACAAAACTAAGGAAATCCTAACTATACCACTGTCGCTGGTCTCTCGAATGCATTTAGCGTATGCACTAAGCCTTTTAAACCACTAAGTGTCCCTAGTGGACGAGTTGAAGTCTCGTGAAGGTTTACCAGAGGTGTGCCTACAAAACCTAAGGACAAAATATAAGCTCAGATTCCATCAAACGTGACATGTGCAAAACAGTTTAAGCTCACAGCAAAATGGAGATGTCAATCTAGCTATCGAAGGCACAATCCTAGCACTGATAACAAAAAAGACATGTGATAAGAGTGTAAAGTGTATCTACACATGTGTAAAGAAAGATCTGAAGTCATGACTACTAATCACCAAGAGATAGTTTCTCAGGCTAAGAACTGAGGTCGAAATCTAGCTAGCTGTCCGGACTTTACGAGAATTGTGAATGAGTTGGAGGTATTTCACAATTTCTCGCGTTGTACATCAATGGCATACACCCTCCTTGCTTATTACAACGAAACAACAAAAGATGACTATTTACATGACTCTTATTTACATTGACATCTCTTTTATTTTTGGAACAAGAGATGATGGAATTGATAAATACTTGATTTTTTTTTTTTTTATTTTTCTGATATATTTTTTTTCTGATATATACATCGTTTTTTTTTTTTTTTTTTTTTTTTTTTTTTTTTTTTTTTTTTTTAAGGAAACACTTTTGATACATAACAAAAGAAACAAAAGATTACATGACACTTTGCAAGAGGTAGCCCTTTTTGATGCACCCAGTTAAATTCGATGGTTGTCTTTCTTAATGTAACCTCCACTTCTATCCCAACCAACCAAAGAACAAGCTAGTCAAGTTTCGTTCAGTATTCTAAAGTGATTGGCAATCGTAACTTCCTATCCAACACCTTGAAGATCGAGGCCATACATGTATTGGTAGATCGTGCGCGTGCAAATTTCTTATCACTATGTGAATTGTGCTAGAATCAGGGTGCCTAAATATCTAGACTAAGACTCCTAATAAAAATACATATTTGCACAAGAGTCAACATTTCAAGGTAAATGAGCTCCATTTTTTGATTTTTCATTTTTAATTTTTTTTTTTTGAATTTGATTTTTCAATTTTTTTTTGGAATTTTTCAATTTTTTCAAAAAGAAGGAGTTCGTTTTCAATTATGCAATTATCATGGTATCTACTCTATACCCCCAAACCTAAACTAAACATTGTCCTCAATGTTTCAAAATATGGAAAGAATTAAAATGCAACATATGGAAAGGGACATGTGAGTAGAGTAAAAGGAGAGAGAATACCCGATTTCGGCGAAAGCAGAATTAAAACTCCGTTATTCAAGGCAAAAATCCAACATATTTAGCCGAGATCAAATTGGATTAGCAAAATATATACAAAAGGAACAAAAGGTTTTTTTTTTTTTTTTTTTTTTTTTTTTTTTTTTTTTTTTAAAACGGGAAAAAAGTAAAGTAAATTTTTTTTTTTTTTTTTTTAAATAAATAAAATAAAATTTGGTTTTTGTATGGGAGCAAGCCCACTGTGCAAGCCTCTAATGAAATGGATGGAAGGCTGCGGCCCACGAAACACTAAGTTTTAATTTTGAAAGTTTAATTTGGCCCAGTTGGTTAAGGCCCGACGTTTGTTTTAAAACTTTGGTTTCGAGGTCCACTTTCGAGTGGAATACAAGTCCAATTGATGCTTACAAGCTCAGCTGGGTTTAAACCCAGAGTTCAAAATACAAGTCCAATGAAAGAATTTAAACAAGCCCACAAAAAATAAATACAAGCCCACAAATAAATTATTACAAACCCAAAATAGAAAAATAAAAAGCCCAAAAAATTGGGTTAATTATTACAAGCCCACAATTAAAAATTGGAAGCCCACAGGTTGGGTTCTCTCAATGAATGGGTTTAGGCTTACCGTTTTAGCACAGCCCAGCTGCTCTGATATTGTTGCAAAAACCCAGTTGGGTTTTGGTTCTTTTCCTTGGTGGCGTCCCAGCAGAGGAAAAACAGGTTCAGAATCAGCAGGTCCAACAGCAAATGAAATGAAGCAGATGCAGATGCAAATGCTATGCATGAAATACAAAATAGCTAAGAAAAACACAGATAAAACACAGCACCAATCCCCGGCACGGCGCCAAAAACTTGATAATCCCCGGCAGCGGCGCCAAAAACTTGATAGTCCCCGGCAACGGCGCCAAAAACTTGGTAGGCTTCTAAAAGATATATTTAAATGCAAAAAGATCCCCGGCAGCGGCGCCAAAAACTTGGCAGGCCTCGAAAGGGTATAGAAATTGAGCGCAAATAAAAACGGGGGCCTACAGTAATACCGCAAGTGCACGGTCGTCAGTTGTAGCTCGTGCAAGTACGGGTCGATCCACAGAGATCGGGTGTGTTTTGGAAGGTGTTTTAGCTATTGGGTTCCTAAATTGCTTTGGGCTTGAGTGCTCCTTTGGAAGTGTTGGGCTTAATGTACTATTGGGTTTGTTCTCAATAAAAGGAACTGAGCATGGGCTCAGTTTGGTCTTTGAAGTGCAAATGGGCTTGGCCTTAAACTTAGGCTTTTGATTAAGCCCACAGTTGATTGGATTGGGCTTTTAACCTTAACCTAAACTGGGCTTTGAGCCTTAATGAAATGGGCCTTGGTGGACTGAACTTGAGCTTTGATTTAGCTAGGCCTTTGGGTCTTAACCTGAGCTGTGGTTTCAGTTTGATGGCCTTTGCTTGGCTGCAGGAAGCAGCAGCAACAACAGCAGCAGCAGCACAAGTGCTGCACTGCAGCAGCAGCAGCTTGGCAGAGGAAGAGAGCAATGCAGCAGGAACTGCAGGAAGGCAACAGCAACAGCAGCTGCAGGAGAAAGAAGCAGCACCAGGTAGCAGGCCTAGCAGCAGCAATAGCAAGCAACAGCAGCTGCTTGGCAGCAGCAACAGCAGCAGCACAAGTGACAGAGAAGGCAATGTAGCACAAGTAACAGAATGTACAAGCAATGGAAAGGAAAGCAAAACAAGAGAGTTGCAGGGCAGATGGAATAAGAGAAGCAACAGAAAAAAAAAGCAATGGAAAAACTAAACAGCAACAACAGGGTGAACAAAAACAAAACAAAACAAAACAAGATGAACCAAGGCCTAAGCCAAGGGCAAGGATGAATAAGAAACTGAAATGAAGCAAAGCTAAGGCAGGATACAGGCAAACTAAAAGAATGGGAGGAAAATTAGCTTGCTCATTGTCACTAGTGAGCACTAATTTCCCCCAATGCACAATCAACACTACAACCTAAGCATACAAGGAGAATGGCAAGAACATCAGCTTGCTATGAGCACTGATTTCTTGCCATTGCACAATCAGCACATTGCTTCACAGATACCTAGCCTAGCATTCCTTCAAATGTAACAATACATTAAACACAACAGGAACATTTAACTGACAGTGAACATTTAACAGTGAAAAAAAGTCTAACATGAACATAAACAAAATGAAACTGAGCAGAAATTAACAAATGAACTGAAATTAACATGTGAATACACATAAACATCTAACACATTAACAGGAGACAAATAACAATTATAACATGAACATAAGCATAAGACAAGCAATTAACAGAACAAAGCAAACACAAGCATATTTAACTGAAACATGAAAATTAACAGAACTTGAAAGTTCTGGATGTAGGCTAATCCTAACATAGTTTTTACACACATCCCTCACCACATATTTATACCCAATTACATCATTAGGGCTTTCCCCCAATTTTCCCCCAAAATCAGTGAAATTAGGTTTTGCCCAAAAATCCAAAATTCACTCACCTAACACACTGATAACACCCCTAATACGTGACCCATGCTTCTAATTAGAAGTACCATCAATTTCCCCCAAAAATCCCCAATTTATGGAATTAGGGTTCATATAAAAATTTCTATTAAAGTTTACCTAATCACTGATGACACTGGTAGATGTCGACCCATGCCTCCAATTCCTCTCCTGATGCTCTAGCTACGTCCAATTGTCCATCTAAATCAACCTAATTTACCAATTTTCACACGTTAGGGTTTTGGAAGAAAAACGTGTATCAAAATGGGAAATTAGGTGGCTAGATAGGTGGTAATGATGGTAGTGGAGATGGGTTATAGTGGTTGAGTGATTTGAGAGTTGGTAGAGGTGGTTGTGGTGGTGGTTGAGCGGGAACAGGGAGATGGTGGTGGTTCTGCACAGGGTGGGTGGTGATGGTGGAGATGGGTCGATAGAATGAGATTAGGTGATGTTTGGTTTGGGGTATAGTGTTCGGTCACTAAGGTGTGTAGTGGGATCATCGAGTTTGATGTTTGGCGAATCTCGACCGTGGGATGCGATGATGATTGGTAGATCGGACGGTGATCGGAGGCAAGCGATGAGCGACCGTTGGATTATATGATACAACAAAATCAACGATGCCAGATGGAGTTAGGTGTTGTAGTGTTAGGCGGAGATATCAATCTTCGATGCACAGCAAGGGAGCGACCGTTGGATTCAACTACCATCTAATCTGAAGGCTTGGAATTTCAGCTCTGTGGTGCTCGGCAGAGACATCAGATTTCGATGCTCTATGAGGGAGCGACCGTCGGATGCTTCTGAGAAATGATCTGATGGCTGAGAACGGAGGCGCTTTTGTGTGTAGAAAATGAGGTTGTGCGCACCATTCTTCGCGGCTTCCTTGCGTAATTTCTTCCGGCTTTTCACTACTTTTCTGCTCTTTTCGCTCCGCGACTCATCCGAACTTTATTTATTACCTAAAAATGCAAAATTAATTAATAAAAATATTTATTCTTGAAAAAATGAAAATACAGAATATGGGATAAAATGTAGAATTAATGCATAAAAGATGAGTTAAAATGCCAACAAAAGGGATAAATATATACAATATTTGGCACTCATCAGTATTGTATGCAAAGTAGCTGAGGTTGATTAGGGAAGCTACAGCTCATATAACTGGAATGAAGAGGATTTAGACTCTGCTGAAGAATGTATAGATGAGTTGAGACTTATATTTTTGAGGGTTGGTGTTTAAATTGAATTTCTGAAGCTGTTTGTGAAGAATCACAGAACCAGGTAAATCAGTGTTTAAATTTAGGGTTCCTCTGTTGATTGATTTCTTTATGAAATTGAGTTTGTTTTGGTGTTTTATTTCCTGGGTTTGTTGTTAATTAGGGTGGGAAAGATTGTTTAGAGTTTAATATGATTTCTTAAGGAATTGAATTTCGGGTTAAGGTTTCAGTGAATCAAAGATGAAGATTAGGTTTTTCTGAGATGAGAACTAAAGATGAAGAAGAATTGTAAATTGGGTTTTATTGATATGAGTTTGGTTATTTGATGAAGAAATTTGAATTGTTGTGCTCTGTTTGTGCTGGTAGTAATATGTTGTGAGATAGTTGGATTTTGGAGTTGAACTTGGTATAGTGATTCCCTGGTATTGGAGTTCCTTGTGATGATGCTGGTACAAGAATGTGTGACAAGGCTGTTCGAGATGAAGTGATTAGTGTTGCTATTGTGATTGAAGTTATAGGGGAGATGAACCAGATTCTAAGATTGTTAGTATCTGACTGAGAATGAATTTGTGAATGTATTTCAAGTAGAATTAAGTACTTTGAGATGTTGTTGTTGATGCAGTTATAAATATAGTGGGCCGAGTTAGTGAAGCTGATGGTATTGTATGCAAAGTAGCTGAGGTTGATTAAGAGGAAGCTACAGCTCATATAACTGGAATGAAGAGGATTTAGACTCTGCTGAAGAATGTAGAGATGAGTTGAGAGTATTCTGAGGGTTGGTATTTAAATTGAATTTCTGAAGCTGTCTGTGTGAAGAATCACAGAACCAGGTAAATCAGTTGTTTAAATTTAGGGTTCCTATGTTGATGATTTCTTTATGAAATTGAGTTTTGGTGTTTATTTCTTGGGTTTGTTGTTAATTAGCGTAGGAAAGATTGTTAGAGTTTAATATGATTTCTTAAGGAATTTAATTTCGGGTTAAGGTTTCAGTGAATCAAAGACGAAGATTAGGTTTTTTTGAGATGAGAAAAAGATGAAGAAGAATTGTAATTGGGTTTTATTGATATGAGTTGGTTATTTGATGAAGAAATTGGAATTGTTGTGCTTTGTTTGTGCTAGTAGTAATGTGTTGTGAGATAGTTGGGATGTTGGAGTTGAACTTGGTGATAGTGATTCCCTGGAATTGGAGTTCCTTGTGATGATGCTGGTACAACAATGTGTGACAAGGCTGTTCAAGATGAAGTGAATAGTGTTTCTATTGTGATTGAAGTTACAGGGGAGATGAACCAGATTCTAGGATTGTTAGTATCTCGCTAAGAATGAATTTGCGAATGTCTTTCAAATAGAATTAAGTACTTTGAGATGTTGTTGTTGATGCAGCTATAAGGATAGTGGTGCCGAGTTAGTGAAGCTGATGGTATTGTATGCAAAGTAGCTGAGGTTGATTAAAAGGAAGCTACAACTCATATAACTGGAATGAAGAGGATTTAGACTCTATTGAAGAATGTAGAAGATGAGTTGAGAGTTAATTCTGAGGGTTGGTTGTTTAAATTGAATTTCTGAAGCTGTCTTTGTGAGAATCACAGACCCAGGTAAATCAGTGTTTAAATTTAGGGTTCCAATGTTGATTGATTTCTTTATGAAATTGAGTTTGTTTTGGTGTTTATTTCCTGCGTTTGTTGTTAATTAGGGTAGGAAAGATTGTTTAGAGTTTAATATGATTCTTTAGAAATTTAATTTCATGATAAGGTTTCAGTGAATCAAAGATGAAGATTAGGTTTTTCTGAGATGAGAACTAAAGAGAAGAAGAATTGTAAATTGGGTTTTATTGATATGAGTTTGGTTATTTGATGAGAAATTTGAATTGTTGTGCTCTGTTTGTGCTGGTAGTAATATGTTGTGAGATAGTTGGATGTTGGAGTTGAACTTGGTGATAGTGATTCCCTGGAATTGGAGTTCCTTGTGATGATGCTGGTACAAGAATGTGTGACAAGGCTGTTCGAGATGAAGTGATTAGTGTTGCTATTGTGATTGAAGTTATAGGGGAGATGAACCAGATTCTAAGATTGTTAGTATCTGACTGAGAATGAATTTGTGAATGTATTTCAAGTAGAATTAAGTACTTTGAGATGTTGTGTTGTGATGCAGTTATAAATATAGTGGTGCCGAGTTAGTGAAGCTGATGGTATTGTATGCAAAGTAGCTGAGGTTGATTAAGAGGAAGCTACAGCTCATATAACTGGAATGAAGAGGATTTAGACTCTGCTGAAGAATGTAGAAGATGAGTTGAGAGTATATTCTGAGGTGTTGTGTTTAAATTGAATTTCTGAAGCTGTCTTTGTGAAGAATCACAGAACCAGGTAAATCAGTGTTTAAATTTAGGGTTCCTCTGTTGATTGATTTCTTTATGAAATTGAGTTTGTTTTGGTGTTTTATTTCCTGGGTTTGTTGTTAATTAGGGTGGGAAAGATTGTTTAGAGTTTAATATGATTTCTTAAGGAATTGAATTTCGGGTTAAGGTTTCAGTGAATCAAAGATGAAGATTAGGTTTTTCTGAGATGAGAACTAAAGATGAAGAAGAATTGTAAATTGGGTTTTATTGATATGAGTTTGGTTATTTGATGAAGAAATTTGAATTGTTGTGCTCTGTTTGTGCTGGTAGTAATATGTTGTGAGATATTGGATGTTGGAGTTGAACTTGGTGATAGTGATTCCCTGGAATTGGAGTTCCTTGTGATGATGCTGGTACAAGAATGTGTGACAAGGCTGTTCGAGATGAAGTGATTAGTGTTGCTATTGTGATTGAAGTTATAGGGGAGATGAACCAGATTCTAAGATTGTTATATCTGACTGAGAATGAATTTGTGAATGTATTTCAAGTAGAATTAAGTACTTTGAGATGTTGTTGTTGATGCAGTTATAAATATAGTGGTGCCGAGTTAGTGAAGCTGATGGTATTGTATGCAAAGTAGCTGAGGTTGATTAAGAGGAAGCTACAGCTCATATAACTGGAATGAAGAGGATTTAGACTCTGCTGAAGAATGTAGAAGATGAGTTGAGAGTTATATTCTGAGGGTTGGTATTTAAATTGAATTTCTGAAGCTGTCTTTGTGAAGAATCACAGAACCAGGTAAATCAGTGTTTAAATTTAGGGTTCCTATGTTGATTGATTTCTTTATGAAATTGAGTTTGTTTTGGTGTTTTATTTCTTGGGTTTGTTGTTAATTAGGGTAGGAAAGATTGTTTAGAGTTTAATATGATTTCTTAAGGAATTTAATTTCGGGTTAAGGTTTCAGTGAATCAAAGATGAAGATTAGGTTTTTTTGAGATGAGAACTAAAGATGAAGAAGAATTGTAAATTGGGTTTTATTGATATGAGTTTGGTTATTTGATGATAGAAATTGGAATTGTTGTGCTTGTTTGTGCTAGTAGTAATGTGTTGTGAGATAGTTGGATGTTGGAGTTGAACTTGGTGATAGTGATTCCCTGGAATTGGAGTTCCTTGTGATGATGCTGGTACAACAATGTGTGACAAGGCTGTTCAAGATGAAGTGAATAGTGTTGCTATTGTGATTGAAGTTACAGGGGAGATGAACCAGATTCTAGGATTGTTAGTATCTCGCTAAGAATGAATTTGCGAATGTCTTTCAAATAGAATTAAGTACTTTGAGATGTTGTTGTTGATGCAGCTATAAGGATAGTGGTGCCGAGTTAGTGAAGCTGATGGTATTGTATGCAAAGTAGCTGAGGTTGATTAAAGGAAGCTACAACTCATATAACTGGAATGAAGAGGATTTAGACTCTATTGAAGAATGTAGAAGATGAGTTGAGAGTTATATTCTGAGGGTTGGTGTTTAAATTGAATTTCTGAAGCTGTCTTTGTGAAGAATCACAGACCCAGGTAAATCAGTGTTTAAATTTAGGGTTCCTATGTTGATTGATTTCTTTATGAAATTGAGTTTGTTTTGGTGTTTTATTTCCTGGTTTGTTGTTAATTAGGGTAGGAAAGATTGTTTAGAGTTTAATATGATTTCTTTAGAAATTTAATTTCATGATAAGGTTTCAGTGAATCAAAGATGAAGATTAGGTTTTTCTGAGATGAGAACTAAAGATGAAGAAGAATTGTAAATTGGGTTTTTTGATATGAGTTTGGTTATTTGATGAAGAAATTTGAATTGTTGTGCTCTGTTTGTGCTGGTAGTAATATGTTGTGAGATAGTTGGGTTGGAGTTGAACTTGGTGATAGTGATTCCCTGGAATTGGAGTTCCTTGTGATGATGCTGGTACAAGAATGTGTGACAAGGCTGTTCGAGATGAAGTGATTAGTGTTGCTATTGTGATTGAAGTTATAGGGGAGATGAACCAGATTCTAAGATTGTTAGTATCTGACTGAGAATGAATTTGTGAATGTATTTCAAGTAGAATTAAGTACTTTGAGATGTTGTTGTTGATGCAGTTATAAATATAGTGGTGCCGAGTTAGTGAAGCTGATGGTATTGTATGCAAAGTAGCTGAGGTTGATTAAGAGGAAGCTACAGCTCATATAACTGGAATGAAGAGGATTTAGACTCTGCTGAAGAATGTAGAAGATGAGTTGAGAGTTATATTCTGAGGGTTGGTGTTTAAATTGAATTTCTGAAGCTGTCTTTGTGAAGAATCACAGAACCAGGTAAATCAGTGTTTAAATTTAGGGTTCCTCTGTTGATTGATTTCTTTATGAAATTGAGTTTGTTTTGGTGTTTTATTTCCTGGGTTTGTTGTTAATTAGGGTGGGAAAGATTGTTTAGAGTTTAATATGATTTCTTAAGGAATTGAATTTCGGGTTAAGGTTTCAGTGAATCAAAGATGAAGATTAGGTTTTTCTGAGATGAGAACTAAAGATGAAGAAGAATTGTAAATTGGGTTTTATTGATATGAGTTTGGTTATTTGATGAAGAAATTTGAATTGTTGTGCTCTGTTTTGCTGTAGTGGTAGTAATGTGTTGTGAGATAGTTGGATGTTGGAGTTGAACTTGGTGATAGTGTGTGAATGTGTCCTGGAATTGGAGTTCTTGTGATGATGCTGGTACAACAATGTGTGACAAGGCTGTTCAAGATGAAGTGAATAGTGTTGCTATTGTGATTGAAGTTACAGGGGAGATGAACCAGATTCTAGGATTGTTAGTATCTCGCTAAGAATGAATTTGCGAATGTCTTTCAAATAGAATTAAGTACTTTGAGATGTTGTTGTTGATGCAGCTATAAGGATAGTGGTGCCGAGTTAGTGAAGCTGATGGTATTGTATGCAAAGTAGCTGAGGTTGATTAAAGGAAGCTACAACTCATATAACTGGAATGAAGAGGATTTAGACTCTATTGAAGAATGTAGAAGATGAGTTGAGAGTTATATTCTGAGGGTTGGTGTTTAAATTGAATTTCTGAAGCTGTCTTTGTGAAGAATCACAGACCAGGTAAATCAGTGTTTAAATTTAGGGTTCCTATGTTGATTGATTTCTTTATGAAATTGAGTTTGTTTTGGTGTTTTATTTCCTGCGTTTGTTGTTAATTAGGGTAGGAAAGATTGTTTAGAGTTTAATATGATTTCTTTAGAAATTTAATTTCATGATAAGGTTTCAGTGAATCAAAGATGAAGATTAGGTTTTTCTGAGATGAGAACTAAAGATGAAGAAGAATTGTAAATTGGGTTTTATTGATATGAGTTTGGTTATTTGATGAAGAAATTTGAATTGTTGTGCTCTGTTTGTGCTGGTAGTAATATGTTGTGAGATAGTTGGATGTTGGAGTTGAACTTGGTGATAGTGATTCCCTGGAATTGGAGTTCCTTGTGATGATGCTGGTACAAGAATGTGTGACAAGGCTGTTCGAGATGAAGTGATTAGTGTTGCTATTGTGATTGAAGTTATAGGGGAGATGAACCAGATTCTAAGATTGTTAGTATCTGACTGAGAATGAATTTGTGAATGTATTTCAAGTAGAATTAAGTACTTTGAGATGTTGTTGTTGATGCAGTTATAAATATAGTGGTGCCGAGTTAGTGAAGCTGATGGTATTTGGTAGGCTTCTAAAAGATATTATATTTAAATGCAAAAAGATCCCCGGCAGCGGCGCCAAAAACTTGGCAGGCCTCGAAAGGGTATAGAAATTGAGCGCAAATAAAAACGGGTGCCTACAGTAATACCGCAAGTGCACGGTCGTCAGTTGTAGCTCGTGCAAGTACGGGTCGATCCACAGAGATCGGGTGTGTTTTGGAAGGTGTTTTAGCTATTTGGGTTCCTAAATTGCTATTGGGCTATGAGTGCTCCTTTGGAAGTGTTGGGCTTAATGTACTATTGGGTTTGTTCTCAATAAAAGGAACTGAGCATGGGCTCAGTTTGGTCTTTGAAGTGCAAATGGGCTTTGGCCTTAAACTTAGGCTTTTGATTAAGCCCACAGTTGATTGGATTGGGCTTTTAACCTTAACCTAAACTGGGCTTTGAGCCTTAATGAAATGGGCCTTGGTGGACTGAACTTGAGCTTTGATTTAGCTAGGCCTTTGGGTCTTAACCTGAGCTGTGGTTTCAGTTTGATGGGCCTTTGCTTGGCTGCAGGAAGCAGCAGCAACAACAGCAGCAGCAGCACAAGTGCTGCACTGCAGCAGCAGCAGCTTGGCAGAGGAAGAGAGCAATGCAGCAGGAACTGCAGGAAGGCAACAGCAACAGCAGCTGCAGGAGAAAGAAGCAGCACCAGGTAGCAGGCCTAGCAGCAGCAGCAACAGCAGCAGCTGCTTGGCAGCAGCAACAGCAGCAGCACAAGTGACAGAGAAGGCAATGTAGCACAAGTAACAGAATGTACAAGCAATGGAAAGGAAAGCAAAACAAGAGATTGCAGGGCAGATGGAATAAGAGAAGCAACAGAAAAAAAAAGCAATGGAAAAACTAAACAGCAACAACAGGGTGAACAAAAACAAAACAAAACAAAACAAGATGAACCAAGGCCTAAGCCAAGGGCAGGGATGAATAAGAAACTGAAATGAAGCAAAGCTAAGGCAGGATACAGGCAAACTAAAAGAATGGGAGGAAAATTAGCTTGCTCATTGTCACTAGTGAGCACTAATTTCCCCCAATGCACAATCAACACTACAACCTAAGCATACAAGGAGAATGGCAAGAACATCAGCTTGCTATGAGCACTGATTTCTTGCCATTGCACAATCAGCACATTGCTTCACAGATACCTAGCCTAGCATTCCTTCAAATGTAACAATACATTAAACACAACAGGAACATTTAACTGACAGTGAACATTTAACAGTGAATAAAAAGTCTAACATGAACATAAACAAAATGAAACTGAGCAGAAATTAACAAATGAACTGAAATTAACATGTGAATACACATAAACATCTAACACATTAACAGGAGACAAATAACAATTATAACATGAACATAAGCATAAGACAAGCAATTAACAGAACAAAGCAAACACAAGCATATTTAACTGAAACATGAAAATTAACAGAACTTGAAAGTTCTGGATGTAGGCTAATCCTAACATAGTTTTTACACACATCCCTCACCACATATTTATACCCAATTACATCATTAGGGCTTTCCCCCAATTTTCCCCCAAAATCAGTGAAATTAGGTTTTGCCCAAAAATCCAAAATTCACTCACCTAACACACTGATAACACCCCTAATACGTGACCCATGCTTCTAATTAGAAGTACCATCAATTTCCCCCAAAAATCCCCAATTTATGGAATTAGGGTTCATATAAAAATTTCTATTAAAGTTTACCTAATCACTGATGACACTGGTAGATGTCGACCCATGCCTCCAATTCCTCTCCTGATGCTCTAGCTACGTCCAATTGTCCATCTAAATCAACCTAATTTACCAATTTTCACACGTTAGGGTTTTGGAAGAAAAACGTGTATCAAAATGGGAAATTAGGTGGCTAGATAGGTGGTAATGATGGTAGTGGAGATGGGTTATAGTGGTTGAGTGATTTGAGAGTTGGTAGAGGTGGTTGTGGTGGTGGTTGAGCGGGAACAGGGAGATGGTGGTGGTTCTGCACAGGTGGGTGGTGATGGTGGAGATGGGTCGATAGAATGAGATTAGGTGATGTTTGGTTTGGGGTATAGTGTTCGGTCACTAAGGTGTGTAGTGGGATCATCGAGTTTGATGTTTGGCGAATCTCGACCGTGGGATGCGATGATGATTGGTAGATCGGACGGTGATGCGGAGGCAAGCGATGAGCGACCGTTGGATTATATGATACAACAAAATCAACGATGCCAGATGGAGTTAGGTGTTGTGTTAGGCGGAGATATCAACTTCGATGCACAGCAAGGGAGCGACCGTTGGATTCAACTACCATCTAATCTGAAGGCTTGGAATTTCAGCTCTGTGGTGCTCGGCAGAGACATCAGATTTCGATGCTCTATGAGGGAGCGACCGTCGGATGCTTCTGAGAAATGATCTGATGGCTGAGAACGGAGGCGCTTTTGTGTGTAGAAAATGAGGTTGTGCGCACCATTCTTCGCGGCTTCCTTGCGTAATTTCTTCCGGCTTTTCACTACTTTTCTGCTCTTTTCGCTCCGCGACTCATCCGAACTTTATTTATTACCTAAAAATGCAAAATTAATTAATAAAAATATTTATTCTTGAAAACAATGAAAATACAGAATATGGGATAAAATGTAGAATTAATGCATAAAAGATGAGTTAAAATGCCAACAAAAGGGATAAATATATACAATATTTGGCACTCATCAAATACCCCCAAACCTGAATTTTACTTGTCCTCAAGTAAAACAAAACTAAGGAAATCCTAACTATACCACTGTCGCTGGTCTCTCGAATGCATTTAGCGTATGCACTAAGCCTTTTAAACCACTAAGTGTCCCTAGTGGACGAGTTGAAGTCTCGTGAAGGTTTACCAGAGGTGTGCCTACAAAACCTAAGGACAAAATATAAGCTCAGATTCCATCAAACGTGACATGTGCAAAACAGTTTAAGCTCACAGCAAAATGGAGATGTCAATCTAGCTATCGAAGGCACAATCCTAGCACTGATAACAAAAAAGACATGTGATAAGAGTGTAAAGTGTATCTACACATGTGTAAAGAAAGATCTGAAGTCATGACTACTAATCACCAAGAGATAGTTTCTCAGGCTAAGAACTGAGGTCGAAATCTAGCTAGCTGTCCGGACTTTACGAGAATTGTGAATGAGTTGGAGGTATTTCACAATTTCTCGCGTTGTACATCAATGGCATACACCCTCCTTGCTTATTACAACGAAACAACAAAAGATGACTATTACATGACTCTTATTTACATTGACTATCTCTTTTATTTTTGGAACAAGAGATGATGGAATTGATAAATACTTGATTTTTTTTTTTTTTTTATTTTTCTGATATTTTTTTTTCTGATATATACATCGTTTTTTTTTTTTTTTTTTTTTTTTTTTTTTTTTGTTTTTTTTTTTTTTTTTTTTTTTTTTTTTTTTTTTTTTTTTTTTTAGGAAACACTTTTGATACATAACAAAAGGAAACAAAAGATTACATGACACTTTGCAAGAGGTAGCCCTTTTTGATGCACCCAGTTAAATTCGATGGTTGTCTTTCTTAATGTAACCTCCACCTTCTATCCCAACCAACCAAAGAACAAGCTAGTCAAGTTTCGTTCAGTATTCTAAAGTGATTGGCAATCGTAACTTCCTATCCAACACCTTGAAGATCGAGGCCATACATGTATTGGTAGATCGTGCGCGTGCAAATTTCTTATCACTATGTGAATTGTGCTAGAATCAGGTGCCTAAATATCTAGACTAAGACTCCTAATAAAATACATATTTGCACAAGAGTCAACATTTCAAGGTAAATGAGCTCCATTTTTATGATTTTTTTCATTTTTTTTTTTTTTTTTGAATTTGATTTTTCAATTTTTTTGGAATTTTTCAATTTTTTTTCAAAAAGAAGGAGTTCGTTTTCAATTATGGCAAATTATCATGGTATCTACTCTATACCCCCAAACCTAAACTAAACATTGTCCTCAATGTTTCAAAATATGGAAAGAATTAAAATGCAACATATGGAAAGGGACATGCTGAGTAGAGTAAAAGGAGAGAGAATACCCGATTTCGGCGAAAGCAGAATTAAAACTCCGTTATTCAAGGCAAAAATCCAACATATTTTAGCCGAGATCAAATTGGATTAGCAAAATATATACAAAAGGAACAAAAGGTTTTTTTTTTTTTTTTTTTTTTTTTTTTTTTTTTTTTTTTAAAAACGGGAAAAAAGTAAAGTAATTTTTTTTTTTTTTTTTTTTTTTAAATAAAATAAAATTTGGTTTTTGTATGGGAGCAAGCCCACTGTGCAAGCCTCTAATGAAATGGATGGAAGGCTGCGGCCCACGAAACCTAAGTTTTAATTTTGAAAGTTTAATTTGGCCCAGTTGGTTAAGGCCCGACGTTTGTTTTAAAACTTTGGTTTCGAGGTCCACTTTCGAGTGGAATACAAGTCCAATTGATGCTTACAAGCTCAGCTGGGTTTAAACCCAGAGTTCAAAATACAAGTCCAATGAAAGAATTTAAACAAGCCCACAAAAATAAATACAAGCCCACAAATAAATTATTACAAACCCAAAATAGAAAAATAAAAAGCCCAAAAAATTGGGTTAATTATTACAAGCCCACAATTAAAAATTGGAAGCCCACAGGTTGGGTTCTCTCAATGAATGGGTTTAGGCTTACCTTTTTAGCACAGCCCAGCTGCTCTGATATTGTTGCAAAAACCCAGTTGGGTTTTGGTTCTTTTCCTTGGTGGCGTCCCAGCAGAGGAAAAACAGGTTCAGAATCAGCAGGTCCAACAGCAAATGAAATGAAGCAGATGCAGATGCAAATGCTATGAGTGAAATGCAAAATAGCTAAGAAAAACACAGATAAAACACAGCACCAATCCCCGGCAACGGCGCCAAAAACTTGCCCCGGCAGGCGCCAAAATTGATAGTCCCCGGCAGCGGCGCCAAAAACTTGGTAGGCTTCTAAAAGATATATATTTAATGCAAAATCCCCGGCAGCGGCGCCAAAAACTTGGCAGGCCTCGAAAGGGTATAGAAATTAGCGCAAATAAAACGGGGGCCTACAGTAATACCGCAAGTGCACGGTCGTCAGTTGTAGCTCGTGCAAGTACGGGTCGATCCACAGAGATCGGGTGTGTTTTGGAAGTGTTTTAGCTATTTGGGTTCCTAAATTTGCTTTGGGCTAGAGCTCCTTTGGAAGTGTTGGGCTTAATGTACTATGGGTTTGTCTCAATAAAATGAACTGAGCTTGGGCTCAGTTTGTTTTGAAGTGCAAATGGGCTTAGGCCTTAAACTTAGGCTTTTGATTAAGCCCACAGTTGATTGGATTGGGCTTTTAACCTTAACCTAAACTGGGCTTTGAGCCTTAATGAAATGGGCCTTGGTGGACTGAACTTGAGCTTTGATTTAGCTAGGCCTTTGGGTCTTAACCTGAGCTGTGGTTTCAGTTTGATGGACCTTTGCTTGGCTGCAGGAAGCAGCAGCAACAACAGCAGCAGCAGCACAAGTGCTGCACTGCAGCAGCAGCAGCTTGGCAGAGGAAGAGAGCAATGCAGCAGGAACTGCAGGAAGGCAACAGCAACAGCAGCTGCAGGAGAAAGAAGCAGCACCAGGTAGCAGGCCTAGCAGCAATAGCAACAGCAGCTGCTTGGCAGCAGCAACAGCAGCAGCACAAGTGACAGAGAAGGCAATGTAGCACAAGTAACAGAATGTACAAGCAATGGAAAGGAAAGCAAAACAAGAGAGTTGCAGGGCAGATGGAATAAGAGAAGCAACAGAAAAAAAAAGCAATGGAAAAACTAAACAGCAACAACAGGGTGAACAAAAACAAAACAAAACAAAACAAGATGAACCAAGGCCTAAGCCAAGGGCAGGGATGAATAAGAAACTGAAATGAAGCAAAGCTAAGGCAGGATACAGGCAAACTAAAAGAATGGGAGGAAAATTAGCTTGCTCATTGTCACTAGTGAGCACTAATTTCCCCCAATGCACAATCAACACTACAACCTAAGCATACAAGGAGAATGGCAAGAACATCAGCTTGCTATGAGCACTGATTTCTTGCCATTGCACAATCAGCACATTGCTTCACAGATACCTAGCCTAGCATTCCTTCAAATGTAACAATACATTAAACACAACAGGAACATTTAACTGACAGTGAACATTTAACAGTGAATAAAAAGTCTAACATGAACATAAACAAAATGAAACTGAGCAGAAATTAACAAATGAACTGAAATTAACATGTGAATACACATAAACATCTAACACATTAACAGGAGACAAATAACAATTATAACATGAACATAAGCATAAGACAAGCAATTAACAGAACAAAGCAAACACAAGCATATTTAACTGAAACATGAAAATTAACAGAACTTGAAAGTTCTGGATGTAGGCTAATCCTAACATAGTTTTTACACACATCCCTCACCACATATTTAACCCAATTACATCATTAGGGCTTTCCCCCAATTTTCCCCCAAAATCAGTGAAATTAGGTTTTGCCCAAAAATCCAAAATTCACTCACCTAACACACTGATAACACCCCTAATACGTGACCCATGCTTCTAATTAGAAGTACCATCAATTTCCCCCAAAAATCCCCAATTTATGGAATTAGGGTTCATATAAAAATTTCTATTAAAGTTTACCTAATCACTGATGACACTGGTAGATGTCGACCCATGCCTCCAATTCCTCTCCTGATGCTCTAGCTACGTCCAATTGTCCATCTAAATCAACCTAATTTACCAATTTTCACACGTTAGGGTTTTGGAAGAAAAACGTGTATCAAAATGGGAAATTAGGTGGCTAGATAGGTGGTAATGATGGTAGTGGAGATGGGTTATAGTGGTTGAGTGATTTGAGAGTTGGTAGAGGTGGTTGTGGTGGTGGTTGAGCGGGAACAGGGAGATGGTGGTGGTTCTGCACAGGGTGGGTGGTGATGGTGGAGATGGGTCGATAGAATGAGATTAGGTGATGTTTGGTTTGGGGTATAGTGTTCGGTCACTAAGGTGTGTAGTGGGATCATCGAGTTTGATGTTTGGCGAATCTCGACCGTGGGATGCGATGATGATTGGTAGATCGGACGGTGATGCGGAGGCAAGCGATGAGCGACCGTTGGATTATATGATACAACAAAATCAACGATGCCAGATGGAGTTAGGTGTTGTAGTGTTAGGCGGAGATATCAATCTTCGATGCACATCAAGGGAGCGACCGTTGGATTCAACTACCATCTAATCTGAAGGCTTGGAATTTCAGCTCTGTGGTGCTCGGCAGAGACATCAGATTTCGATGCTCTATGAGGGAGCGACCGTCGGATGCTTCTGAGAAATGATCTGATGGCTGAGAACGGAGGCGCTTTTGTGTGTAGAAAATGAGGTTGTGCGCACCATTCTTCGCGGCTTCCTTGCGTAATTTCTTCCGGCTTTTCACTACTTTTCTGCTCTTTTCGCTCCGCGACTCATCCGAACTTTATTTATTACCTAAAAATGCAAAATTAATTAATAAAAATATTTATTCTTGAAAACAATGAAAATACAGAATATGGGATAAAATGTAGAATTAATGCATAAAAGATGAGTTAAAATGCCAACAAAAGGGATAAATATATACAATATTTGGCACTCATCAGTATTGTATGCAAAGTAGCTGAGGTTGATTAAGAGGAAGCTACAGCTCATATAACTGGAATGAAGAGGATTTAGACTCTGCTGAAGAATGTATAAGATGAGTTGAGACTTATATTTTTGAGGGTTGGTGTTTAAATTGAATTTCTGAAGCTGTCTTTGTGAAGAATCACAGAACCAGGTAAATCAGTGTTTAAATTTAGGGTTCCTCTGTTGATTGATTTCTTTATGAAATTGAGTTTGTTTTGGTGTTTTATTTCCTGGGTTTGTTGTTAATTAGGGTGGGAAAGATTGTTTAGAGTTTAATATGATTTCTTAAGGAATTGAATTTCGGGTTAAGGTTTCAGTGAATCAAAGATGAAGATTAGGTTTTTCTGAGATGAGAACTAAAGATGAAGAAGAATTGTAAATTGGGTTTTATTGATATGAGTTTGGTTATTTGATGAAGAAATTTGAATTGTTGTGCTCTGTTTGTGCTGGTAGTAATATGTTGTGAGATAGTTGGATTTTGGAGTTGAACTTGGTATAGTGATTCCCTGGTATTGGAGTTCCTTGTGATGATGCTGGTACAAGAATGTGTGACAAGGCTGTTCGAGATGAAGTGATTAGTGTTGCTATTGTGATTGAAGTTATAGGGGAGATGAACCAGATTCTAAGATTGTTAGTATCTGACTGAGAATGAATTTGTGAATGTATTTCAAGTAGAATTAAGTACTTTGAGATGTTGTTGTTGATGCAGTTATAAATATAGTGGTGCCGAGTTAGTGAAGCTGATGGTATTGTATGCAAAGTAGCTGAGGTTGATTAAGAGGAAGCTACAGCTCATATAACTGGAATGAAGAGGATTTAGACTCTGCTGAAGAATGTAGAAGATGAGTTGAGAGTTATATTCTGAGGGTTGGTATTTAAATTGAATTTCTGAAGCTGTCTGTGTGAAGAATCACAGAACCAGGTAAATCAGTGTTTAAATTTAGGGTTCCTATGTTGATTGATTTCTTTATGAAATTGAGTTTGTTTTGGTGTTTTATTTCTTGGGTTTGTTGTTAATTAGCGTAGGAAAGATTGTTTAGAGTTTAATATGATTTCTTAAGGAATTTAATTTCGGGTTAAGGTTTCAGTGAATCAAAGACGAAGATTAGGTTTTTTTGAGATGAGAACTAAAGATGAAGAAGAATTGTAAATTGGGTTTTATTGATATGAGTTTGGTTATTTGATGAAGAAATTGGAATTGTTGTGCTTTGTTTGTGCTAGTAGTAATGTGTTGTGAGATAGTTGGATGTTGGAGTTGAACTTGGTGATAGTGATTCCCTGGAATTGGAGTTCCTTGTGATGATGCTGGTACAACAATGTGTGACAAGGCTGTTCAAGATGAAGTGAATAGTGTTTCTATTGTGATTGAAGTTACAGGGGAGATGAACCAGATTCTAGGATTGTTAGTATCTCGCTAAGAATGAATTTGCGAATGTCTTTCAAATAGAATTAAGTACTTTGAGATGTTGTTGTTGATGCAGCTATAAGGATAGTGGTGCCGAGTTAGTGAAGCTGATGGTATTGTATGCAAAGTAGCTGAGGTTGATTAAAAGGAAGCTACAACTCATATAACTGGAATGAAGAGGATTTAGACTCTATTGAAGAATGTAGAAGATGAGTTGAGAGTTATATTCTGAGGGTTGGTGTTTAAATTGAATTTCTGAAGCTGTCTTTGTGAAGAATCACAGACCCAGGTAAATCAGTGTTTAAATTTAGGGTTCCAATGTTGATTGATTTCTTTATGAAATTGAGTTTGTTTTGGTGTTTTATTTCCTGCGTTTGTTGTTAATTAGGGTAGGAAAGATTGTTTAGAGTTTAATATGATTTCTTTAGAAATTTAATTTCATGATAAGGTTTCAGTGAATCAAAGATGAAGATTAGGTTTTTCTGAGATGAGAACTAAAGATGAAGAAGAATTGTAAATTGGGTTTTATTGATATGAGTTTGGTTATTTGATGAAGAAATTTGAATTGTTGTGCTCTGTTTGTGCTGGTAGTAATATGTTGTGAGATAGTTGGATGTTGGAGTTGAACTTGGTGATAGTGATTCCCTGGAATTGGAGTTCCTTGTGATGATGCTGGTACAAGAATGTGTGACAAGGCTGTTCGAGATGAAGTGATTAGTGTTGCTATTGTGATTGAAGTTATAGGGGAGATGAACCAGATTCTAAGATTGTTAGTATCTGACTGAGAATGAATTTGTGAATGTATTTCAAGTAGAATTAAGTACTTTGAGATGTTGTTGTTGATGCAGTTATAAATATAGTGGTGCCGAGTTAGTGAAGCTGATGGTATTGTATGCAAAGTAGCTGAGGTTGATTAAGAGGAAGCTACAGCTCATATAACTGGAATGAAGAGGATTTAGACTCTGCTGAAGAATGTAGAAGATGAGTTGAGAGTTATATTCTGAGGGTTGGTGTTTAAATTGAATTTCTGAAGCTGTCTTTGTGAAGAATCACAGAACCAGGTAAATCAGTGTTTAAATTTAGGGTTCCTCTGTTGATTGATTTCTTTATGAAATTGAGTTTGTTTTGGTGTTTTATTTCCTGGGTTTGTTGTTAATTAGGGTGGGAAAGATTGTTTAGAGTTTAATATGATTTCTTAAGGAATTGAATTTCGGGTTAAGGTTTCAGTGAATCAAAGATGAAGATTAGGTTTTTCTGAGATGAGAACTAAAGATGAAGAAGAATTGTAAATTGGGTTTTATTGATATGAGTTTGGTTATTTGATGAAGAAATTTGAATTGTTGTGCTCTGTTTGTGCTGGTAGTAATATGTTGTGAGATATTTGGATGTTGGAGTTGAACTTGGTGATAGTGATTCCCTGGAATTGGAGTTCCTTGTGATGATGCTGGTACAAGAATGTGTGACAAGGCTGTTCGAGATGAAGTGATTAGTGTTGCTATTGTGATTGAAGTTATAGGGGAGATGAACCAGATTCTAAGATTGTTAGCATCTGACTGAGAATGAATTTGTGAATGTATTTCAAGTAGAATTAAGTACTTTGAGATGTTGTTGTTGATGCAGTTATAAATATAGTGGTGCCGAGTTAGTGAAGCTGATGGTATTGTATGCAAAGTAGCTGAGGTTTATTAAGAGGAAGCTACAGCTCATATAACTGGAATGAAGAGGATTTAGACTCTGCTGAAGAATGTAGAAGATGAGTTGAGAGTTATATTCTGAGGGTTGGTATTTAAATTGAATTTCTGAAGCTGTCTTTGTGAAGAATCACAGAACCAGGTAAATCAGTGTTTAAATTTAGGGTTCCTATGTTGATTGATTTCTTTATGAAATTGAGTTTGTTTTGGTGTTTTATTTCTTGGGTTTGTTGTTAATTAGGGTAGGAAAGATTGTTTAGAGTTTAATATGATTTCTTAAGGAATTTAATTTCGGGTTAAGGTTTCAGTGAATCAAAGACGAAGATTAGGTTTTTTTGAGATGAGAACTAAAGATGAAGAAGAATTGTAAATTGGTTTTTATTGATATGAGTTTGGTTATTTGATGAAGAAATTGGAATTGTTGTGCTTTGTTTGTGCTAGTAGTAATGTGTTGTGAGATAGTTGGATGTTGGAGTTGAACTTGGTGATAGTGATTCCCTGGAATTGGAGTTCCTTGTGATGATGCTGGTACAACAATGTGTGACAAGGCTGTTCAAGATGAAGTGAATAGTGTTGCTATTGTGATTGAAGTTACAGGGGAGATGAACCAGATTCTAGGATTGTTAGTATCTCGCTAAGAATGAATTTGCGAATGTCTTTCAAATAGAATTAAGTACTTTGAGATGTTGTTGTTGATGCAGCTATAAGGATAGTGGTGCCGAGTTAGTGAAGCTGATGGTATTGTATGCAAAGTAGCTGAGGTTGATTAAAAGGAAGCTACAACTCATATAACTGGAATGAAGAGGATTTAGACTCTATTGAAGAATGTAGAAGATGAGTTGAGAGTTATATTCTGAGGGTTGGTGTTTAAATTGAATTTCTGAAGCTGTCTTTGTGAAGAATCACAGACCCAGGTAAATCAGTGTTTAAATTTAGGGTTCCTATGTTTATTGATTTCTTTATGAAATTGAGTTTGTTTTGGTGTTTTATTTCCTGCGTTTGTTGTTAATTAGGGTAGGAAAGATTGTTTAGAGTTTAATATGATTTCTTTAGAAATTTAATTTCATGATAAGGTTTCAGTAAATCAAAGATGAAGATTAGGTTTTTCTGAGATGAGAACTAAAGATGAAGAAGAATTGTAAATTGGGTTTTTTGATATGAGTTTGGTTATTTGATGAAGAAATTTGAATTGTTGTGCTCTGTTTGTGCTGGTAGTAATATGTTGTGAGATAGTTGGATGTTGGAGTTGAACTTGGTGATAGTGATTCCCTGGAATTGGAGTTCCTTGTGATGATGCTGGTACAAGAATGTGTGACAAGGCTGTTCGAGATGAAGTGATTAGTGTTGCTATTGTGATTGAAGTTATAGGGGAGATGAACCAGATTCTAAGATTGTTAGTATCTGACTGAGAATGAATTTGTGAATGTATTTCAAGTAGAATTAAGTACTTTGAGATGTTGTTGTTGATGCAGTTATAAATATAGTGGTGCCGAGTTAGTGAAGCTGATGGTATTGTATGCAAAGTAGCTGAGGTTGATTAAGAGGAAGCTACAGCTCATATAACTGGAATGAAGAGGATTTAGACTCTGCTGAAGAATGTAGAAGATGAGTTGAGAGTTATATTCTGAGGGTTGGTGTTTAAATTGAATTTCTGAAGCTGTCTTTGTGAAGAATCACAGAACCAGGTAAATCAGTGTTTAAATTTAGGGTTCCTCTGTTGATTGATTTCTTTATGAAATTGAGTTTGTTTTGGTGTTTTATTTCCTGGGTTTGTTGTTAATTAGGGTGGGAAAGATTGTTTAGAGTTTAATATGATTTCTTAAGGAATTGAATTTCGGGTTAAGGTTTCAGTGAATCAAAGATGAAGATTAGGTTTTTCTGAGATGAGAACTAAAGATGAAGAAGAATTGTAAATTGGGTTTTATTGATATGAGTTTGGTTATTTGATGAAGAAATTTGAATTGTTGTGCTCTGTTTGTGCTGGTAGTAATATGTTGTGAGATATTTGGATGTTGGAGTTGAACTTGGTGATAGTGATTCCCTGGAATTGGAGTTCCTTGTGATGATGCTGGTACAAGAATGTGTGACAAGGCTGTTCGAGATGAAGTGATTAGTGTTGCTATTGTGATTGAAGTTATAGGGGAGATGAACCAGATTCTAAGATTGTTAGCATCTGACTGAGAATGAATTTGTGAATGTATTTCAAGTAGAATTAAGTACTTTGAGATGTTGTTGTTGATGCAGTTATAAATATAGTGGTGCCGAGTTAGTGAAGCTGATGGTATTGTATGCAAAGTAGCTGAGGTTTATTAAGAGGAAGCTACAGCTCATATAACTGGAATGAAGAGGATTTAGACTCTGCTGAAGAATGTAGAAGATGAGTTGAGAGTTATATTCTGAGGGTTGGTATTTAAATTGAATTTCTGAAGCTGTCTTTGTGAAGAATCACAGAACCAGGTAAATCAGTGTTTAAATTTAGGGTTCCTATGTTGATTGATTTCTTTATGAAATTGAGTTTGTTTTGGTGTTTTATTTCTTGGGTTTGTTGTTAATTAGGGTAGGAAAGATTGTTTAGAGTTTAATATGATTTCTTAAGGAATTTAATTTCGGGTTAAGGTTTCAGTGAATCAAAGACGAAGATTAGGTTTTTTTGAGATGAGAACTAAAGATGAAGAAGAATTGTAAATTGGTTTTTATTGATATGAGTTTGGTTATTTGATGAAGAAATTGGAATTGTTGTGCTTTGTTTGTGCTAGTAGTAATGTGTTGTGAGATAGTTGGATGTTGGAGTTGAACTTGGTGATAGTGATTCCCTGGAATTGGAGTTCCTTGTGATGATGCTGGTACAACAATGTGTGACAAGGCTGTTCAAGATGAAGTGAATAGTGTTGCTATTGTGATTGAAGTTACAGGGGAGATGAACCAGATTCTAGGATTGTTAGTATCTCGCTAAGAATGAATTTGCGAATGTCTTTCAAATAGAATTAAGTACTTTGAGATGTTGTTGTTGATGCAGCTATAAGGATAGTGGTGCCGAGTTAGTGAAGCTGATGGTATTGTATGCAAAGTAGCTGAGGTTGATTAAAAGGAAGCTACAACTCATATAACTGGAATGAAGAGGATTTAGACTCTATTGAAGAATGTAGAAGATGAGTTGAGAGTTATATTCTGAGGGTTGGTGTTTAAATTGAATTTCTGAAGCTGTCTTTGTGAAGAATCACAGACCCAGGTAAATCAGTGTTTAAATTTAGGGTTCCTATGTTTATTGATTTCTTTATGAAATTGAGTTTGTTTTGGTGTTTTATTTCCTGCGTTTGTTGTTAATTAGGGTAGGAAAGATTGTTTAGAGTTTAATATGATTTCTTTAGAAATTTAATTTCATGATAAGGTTTCAGTAAATCAAAGATGAAGATTAGGTTTTTCTGAGATGAGAACTAAAGATGAAGAAGAATTGTAAATTGGGTTTTTTGATATGAGTTTGGTTATTTGATGAAGAAATTTGAATTGTTGTGCTCTGTTTGTGCTGGTAGTAATATGTTGTGAGATAGTTGGATGTTGGAGTTGAACTTGGTGATAGTGATTCCCTGGAATTGGAGTTCCTTGTGATGATGCTGGTACAAGAATGTGTGACAAGGCTGTTCGAGATGAAGTGATTAGTGTTGCTATTGTGATTGAAGTTATAGGGGAGATGAACCAGATTCTAAGATTGTTAGTATCTGACTGAGAATGAATTTGTGAATGTATTTCAAGTAGAATTAAGTACTTTGAGATGTTGTTGTTGATGCAGTTATAAATATAGTGGTGCCGAGTTAGTGAAGCTGATGGTATTGTATGCAAAGTAGCTGAGGTTGATTAAGAGGAAGCTACAGCTCATATAACTGGAATGAAGAGGATTTAGACTCTGCTGAAGAATGTAGAAGATGAGTTGAGAGTTATATTCTGAGGGTTGGTGTTTAAATTGAATTTCTGAAGCTGTCTTTGTGAAGAATCACAGAACCAGGTAAATCAGTGTTTAAATTTAGGGTTCCTCTGTTGATTGATTTCTTTATGAAATTGAGTTTGTTTTGGTGTTTTATTTCCTGGGTTTGTTGTTAATTAGGGTGGGAAAGATTGTTTAGAGTTTAATATGATTTCTTAAGGAATTGAATTTCGGGTTAAGGTTTCAGTGAATCAAAGATGAAGATTAGGTTTTTCTGAGATGAGAACTAAAGATGAAGAAGAATTGTAAATTGGGTTTTATTGATATGAGTTTGGTTATTTGATGAAGAAATTTGAATTGTTGTGCTCTGTTTGTGCTGGTAGTAATATGTTGTGAGATATTTGGATGTTGGAGTTGAACTTGGTGATAGTGATTCCCTGGAATTGGAGTTCCTTGTGATGATGCTGGTACAAGAATGTGTGACAAGGCTGTTCGAGATGAAGTGATTAGTGTTGCTATTGTGATTGAAGTTATAGGGGAGATGAACCAGATTCTAAGATTGTTAGCATCTGACTGAGAATGAATTTGTGAATGTATTTCAAGTAGAATTAAGTACTTTGAGATGTTGTTGTTGATGCAGTTATAAATATAGTGGTGCCGAGTTAGTGAAGCTGATGGTATTGTATGCAAAGTAGCTGAGGTTTATTAAGAGGAAGCTACAGCTCATATAACTGGAATGAAGAGGATTTAGACTCTGCTGAAGAATGTAGAAGATGAGTTGAGAGTTATATTCTGAGGGTTGGTATTTAAATTGAATTTCTGAAGCTGTCTTTGTGAAGAATCACAGAACCAGGTAAATCAGTGTTTAAATTTAGGGTTCCTATGTTGATTGATTTCTTTATGAAATTGAGTTTGTTTTGGTGTTTTATTTCTTGGGTTTGTTGTTAATTAGGGTAGGAAAGATTGTTTAGAGTTTAATATGATTTCTTAAGGAATTTAATTTCGGGTTAAGGTTTCAGTGAATCAAAGACGAAGATTAGGTTTTTTTGAGATGAGAACTAAAGATGAAGAAGAATTGTAAATTGGTTTTTATTGATATGAGTTTGGTTATTTGATGAAGAAATTGGAATTGTTGTGCTTTGTTTGTGCTAGTAGTAATGTGTTGTGAGATAGTTGGATGTTGGAGTTGAACTTGGTGATAGTGATTCCCTGGAATTGGAGTTCCTTGTGATGATGCTGGTACAACAATGTGTGACAAGGCTGTTCAAGATGAAGTGAATAGTGTTGCTATTGTGATTGAAGTTACAGGGGAGATGAACCAGATTCTAGGATTGTTAGTATCTCGCTAAGAATGAATTTGCGAATGTCTTTCAAATAGAATTAAGTACTTTGAGATGTTGTTGTTGATGCAGCTATAAGGATAGTGGTGCCGAGTTAGTGAAGCTGATGGTATTGTATGCAAAGTAGCTGAGGTTGATTAAAAGGAAGCTACAACTCATATAACTGGAATGAAGAGGATTTAGACTCTATTGAAGAATGTAGAAGATGAGTTGAGAGTTATATTCTGAGGGTTGGTGTTTAAATTGAATTTCTGAAGCTGTCTTTGTGAAGAATCACAGACCCAGGTAAATCAGTGTTTAAATTTAGGGTTCCTATGTTTATTGATTTCTTTATGAAATTGAGTTTGTTTTGGTGTTTTATTTCCTGCGTTTGTTGTTAATTAGGGTAGGAAAGATTGTTTAGAGTTTAATATGATTTCTTTAGAAATTTAATTTCATGATAAGGTTTCAGTAAATCAAAGATGAAGATTAGGTTTTTCTGAGATGAGAACTAAAGATGAAGAAGAATTGTAAATTGGGTTTTTTGATATGAGTTTGGTTATTTGATGAAGAAATTTGAATTGTTGTGCTCTGTTTGTGCTGGTAGTAATATGTTGTGAGATAGTTGGATGTTGGAGTTGAACTTGGTGATAGTGATTCCCTGGAATTGGAGTTCCTTGTGATGATGCTGGTACAAGAATGTGTGACAAGGCTGTTCGAGATGAAGTGATTAGTGTTGCTATTGTGATTGAAGTTATAGGGGAGATGAACCAGATTCTAAGATTGTTAGTATCTGACTGAGAATGAATTTGTGAATGTATTTCAAGTAGAATTAAGTACTTTGAGATGTTGTTGTTGATGCAGTTATAAATATAGTGGTGCCGAGTTAGTGAAGCTGATGGTATTGTATGCAAAGTAGCTGAGGTTGATTAAGAGGAAGCTACAGCTCATATAACTGGAATGAAGAGGATTTAGACTCTGCTGAAGAATGTAGAAGATGAGTTGAGAGTTATATTCTGAGGGTTGGTGTTTAAATTGAATTTCTGAAGCTGTCTTTGTGAAGAATCACAGAACCAGGTAAATCAGTGTTTAAATTTAGGGTTCCTCTGTTGATTGATTTCTTTATGAAATTGAGTTTGTTTTGGTGTTTTATTTCCTGGGTTTGTTGTTAATTAGGGTGGGAAAGATTGTTTAGAGTTTAATATGATTTCTTAAGGAATTGATTTTCGGGTTAAGGTTTCAGTGAATCAAAGATGAAGATTAGGTTTTTCTGAGATGAGAACTAAAGATGAAGAAGAATTGTAAATTGGGTTTTATTGATATGAGTTTGGTTATTTGATGAAGAAATTTGAATTGTTGTGCTCTGTTTATGCTGGTAGTAATATGTTGTGAGATAGTTGGATGTTGGAGTTGAACTTGGTGATAGTGATTCCCTGGAATTGGAGTTCCTTGTAATGATGCTGGTACAAGAATGTGTGACAAGGATGTTCGAGATGAAGTGATTAGTGTTGCTATTGTGATTGAAGTTATAGGGGAGATGAACCAGATTCTAAGATTGTTAGTATCTGACTGAGAATGAATTTGTGAATGTATTTCAAGTAGAATTAAGTACTTTGAGATGTTTTTGTTGATGCAGTTATAAATATAGTGGTGCCGAGTTAGTGAAGCTGATGGTATTGTATGCAAAGTAGCTGAGGTTGATTAAGAGGAAGCTACAGCTCATATAACTGGAATGAAGAGGATTTAGACTCTGCTGAAGAATGTAGAAGATGAGTTGAGAGTTATATTATGAGGGTTGGTGTTTAAATTGAATTTCTGAAGCTGTCTTTGTGAAGAATCACAGAACCAGGTAAATCAGTGTTTAAATTTAGGGTTCCTCTGTTGATTGATTTCTTTATGAAATTGAGTTTTTTTTGGTGTTTTATTTCCTAGGTTTGTTGTTAATTAGGGTGGGAAAGATTGTTTAGAGTTTAATATGATTTCTTTAGGAATTGAATTTCGGGTTAAGGTTTCAGTGAATCAAAGATGAAGATTAGGTTTTTCTGAGATGAGAACTAAAGATGAAGAAGAATTGTAAATTGGGTTTTATTGATATGAGTTTGATTATTTGATGGAGAAATTGGAATTGTTGTGCTCTGTTTGTGCTGGTAGTAATGTGTTGTGAGATAGTTGGATGTTGGATTTGAACTTGGTGATAGTGATTCCCTGGAATTGGAGTTCCTTGTGATGATGCTGGTACAAGAATGTGTGACAAGGCTGTTCGAGATGAAGTGATTAGTGTTGCTATTGTGATTGAAGTTATAGGGGAGATGAACCAGATTCTAAGATTGTTAGTATCTGACTGAGAATGAATTTGTGAATGTATTTCAAGTAGAATTAAGTACTTTGAGATGTTTTTGTTGATGCAGTTATAAATATAGTGGTGCCGAGTTAGTGAAGCTGATGGTATTGTATGCAAAGTAGCTGAGGTTGATTAAGAGGAAGCTACAGCTCATATAACTGGAATGAAGAGGATTTAGACTCTGCTGAAGAATGTAGAAGATGAGTTGAGAGTTATATTATGAGGGTTGGTGTTTAAATTGAATTTCTGAAGCTGTCTTTGTGAAGAATCACAGAACCAGGTAAATCAGTGTTTAAATTTAGGGTTCCTCTGTTGATTGATTTCTTTATGAAATTGAGTTTGTTTTGGTGTTTTATTTCCTAGGTTTGTTGTTAATTAGGGTGGGAAAGATTGTTTAGAGTTTAATATGATTTCTTTAGGAATTGAATTTCGGGTTAAGGTTTCAGTGAATCAAAGATGAAGATTAGGTTTTTCTGAGATGAGAACTAAAGATGAAGAAGAATTGTAAATTGGGTTTTATTGATATGAGTTTGGTTATTTGATGGAGAAATTGGAATTGTTGTGCTCTGTTTGTGCTGGTAGTAATGTGTTGTGAGATAGTTGGATGTTGGATTTGAACTTGGTGATAGTGATTCCCTGGAATTGGAGTTCCTTGTGATGATGCTGATACAAGAATGTGTGACAAGGCTGTTCGAGATGAAGTGAATGGTGTTGCTATTGTGATTGAAGTTACAGGGGAGATGAACCAGATTCTAGGATTGTTAGTATCTGACTGAGAATGAATTTGCGAATGTCTTTCAAGTAGAATTAAGTACTTTGAGATGTTTTTGTTGATGCAGCTATAAGGATAGTGGTGCCGAGTTAGTGAAGCTGATGGTATTGTATGCAAAGTATCTAAGGTTGATTAAGAGGAAGCTACAACTCATATAACTGGAATGAAGAGGATTTAGACTCTGCTGAAGAATGTAGAAGATGAGTTGAGAGTTATATCTCATACATGGATGCTTACTGTTCTTTTAATTTACTTTGGAATAGTTTCTACATTATGCTTTATTGTCTTTCCTTGTTTTATCGACTTTCAGTAAAAGATGCATTGTATTCAAATCATTTTAGTGATTACTTGAAAGCTAGTTGTTATTCATACGGGGCACCATTTTTAGGGATGATGTGCTCACCCATTCCCACTTTCAGTTTCAGAGACAGATCAAGATGTGCATGTGACGATGAAAGCTTCGAAGAATTAGTTACTTTAATTAGTTAGCTTCCGTTATGTTATTCTGTATTTGTATTCTATTTGTAAATCAACTCATTATTGAATATGTGTCATTTGAGAGAAGTTCTTGTATATGTATTTCAGAGTGGGTATTTTTTTCGGGTTAAGTTTTATAGCAGATTTCTTAATTGAATGTTTAAGTAAATGATTTAGATTCTTAATGCCTCTTTATTTAGTTAGTCTCTTGGATTAATCAGCTGCTAGCTTTGGGGGCGCTAAAAAAGTCCACTCCGAAGTTAATTGGTAGTAGGATAAAGTCTGTAGCGGCTTAATACAGTGTGATGTTCAATCTGGACTAGGTCCCGGAGTTTTTCTGCATTTGCGGTTTCCTCGTTAACAAAATTATGGTGTATGTGTTATTTCTTTTCCGCATTATATTTTGTTATATAATTGAAATATCACAGGTTGTTCGTTAAGATCAATCAATTAGAATATCCAACCTTTGGTTGTGGATTTACATTGATTGACACTTGAACATTGGTCTTTGGTACCGTTCAAGTGACTCCTCTTATATTCAATCGGGCACGCAGATTTCTATTTGCTGATTGCGGATTGAATTAAGAGTTAGAGATATTAAACTCTTTGATATACTTTTCTCTAGATTGCGTCTGGCTGTCTAGTTGATTATCTAGAAAGTATATTGGAGTAAGTCCTCTCAGATTGCCAAACGAATTGTTGGGTGTGGTTGTTAGACCCCCGCATTTTCAGCTTCTTTCTATTGTAGACACCTATGCTTGAGTCAAAGAATCGTATGAAGATGAGTGATTGACCCTAAAGATGTAGAATGGATCGCTACTTTGGAAGCTTTAAGTTGGATCAAATAAAAAAATATCAATGAGGTTCATCTTATAGCTGATGCCGAAGTATTGGTGTAGTCTATCATATCTGACAATGTCCAACTAAGGTGGGAGAATAACCACTTCATTACTAGAATTAAAACAATAGTTTCTACTTTTCAGTTCTGCAAAATATCTCATATTAAAGAATATTTGAATGATATTACAGATAGTATATCCAAGGGAGTCAGAAAAAATAAACTCTTATTAGAAGAATACATGGATTACACTTCTGTTTTACAAAGGCATTTGGCGCCTGAACTTACTTAATAAATGAAGTTCCCCATTATATCAACAACAATAATAAACTCATTTTCATTAATCAGTAACAAACGATACAAAAATTCTTACAGTTAAAAAAGAACAAACAAAAAATTTGAGACACTTGGCGTGTGATTAAAAACCATTAACTTAAATGAAATCGGTAAAGAGGATAACTGATACTCTATCATCTTTGCTTTAGTAAAATAGGAACCATGGGTAAAAAAAAACCCTTAATTTTAGGGGAGTTTGGTAATTCGTGGGAGTGGGATAGAGAATAGGAGGTTTATATCAAACGAGAAACACATAGGAAATATATATTTTTTCCACAAAACTTAAGGGAGGCCTATGACCCCACGTGCACCCTCGTAGATTCTTCCCCGAGAATTATGACCAATCACCGGCTAAGATTTGTGGAAAAATATTCATACATCAATAATATTTGGAAAACCGACACATAAGTACTTATTCATTCACAAACTTGTTATGTTTTTAGATATTTATTAGTGTTGTTGAAAAATCGTGTTCATATTGTAGGGCCTATGACCCATATATGTGCGGCCCAACTAGCTACATCTAAGGTTTTTTTACATGTATATAAGGATATTACAGATATGTAATGTGGTTGATGATCAATAAGAAACTCTTCCTCTTTCTCTATTATTTTCAACTTTTATCACTACAAAACGTTATCATGCACGATGCTCTACCATAGAGCGATTGATTATTTTATTTTTTTCCCCTAAACAGATGATAAACAGAAGTTGTTTGAATCAAAAATTGGTGTTTGGATTTACATCAAGGAAATTGTAGAATCAATCTTTAAGCTAAGTATTTCTGTTCATTTTCTTTTGATTTTGCCGGATTTGATTTAATTTAATTGATACTAATTTAATAGAGGAGAAGGGAGATTTGTTTATTGATATTGATATTGATATTAATTTTATTGGAGGAGAGGATTCGTATTTGGTGATGATTTTCTTTTCTTCTTCCTTTTTGGTTATCATCAATTCAAACACGAATTCTACCTCCTTCATGACAATCAATCATAGCCATCCCTTTTTTTTTTATGTCCGTCATGTTTTGATTAGTGTAGTTGCAGGAAATCCTACACTACACCCCTCATATGATTTCATTAACACTCAACTCATTTTAGATTAACAATCTTAATTTTATTGATGAATCTTTGAAAAATCTGACAAGAATAGATAAAGGAATCAAGAATAACCACTGCTCTAGATTTTCTCTCTCCTATTTACTTGTTTCTTACTTAAAAAAGATCTCTCCCCTCCTTTACAACTGGACGACTATTTATAAGGAAATACATAGTGGATGACAGCTAATCTGTCCTTTATTTTCGGATATGGCTTGCGATATTCTCACAACCTTACAAATGTTAATCTCGCAAAACTCTCTAATTTTCGCAGGACCATCATATCTTTCTCATGATTTTAGCTGACGTCGTTTATTATATCGTTTCTGAAATTGTTCTGCGACGCTGTTGTGTTGTTGATAATTTCGCTGAGATATTTTTGCTGCGAGATTATGATCCTACATCTTGACTCTTCTCATATCTTCTCTGCGAAGTAGAGAATGATGTGAGAAATGCCACAGTTATCCATTATTTCATATTCTGCATTTATCACAATATCCTTTTTCCCATCTGTTTCTTGACACGTCTTTTGTAACCGTTGCTTTTTAACCGCTTATATCTTTCCGTATTAATCGTGTTTATCTTCTCGAGGAAAAATTCCCTCTATATATACTCTTTCTCATTCTCTTTTTCTTTCTTTTTATTTTCTCTGCAACTTCATCGTTCTTCTGCAAATTCTGTTATTGCAACTTTTCTTCTTTCTTCTTCTTTCAATCTTTTTAAGTTCTTTATCGTCATACTATTTCCTCTGTAGATCTTCATCATTCGTAATTTTCTTCAAAATAATCTTCCTGCTAGTGTTTTCCATGGATTCATCAAGGTTAGTTTTCTTTTTTTTCTTTCCTATGGGTTTTGCTGAAATTGATCTTGCTTACTGCCTTATTTGATGCTGTTTATGTGATTCCCATACTCTTGTTATTTCAGCAAAAGCGCCTCCAACACTAAATTCACGGTTCAGAACCCTAATATTCCTAAACCGCAACATAAGTTCGTTGTGCATAAAAGAAAGTCTGCTAATCATAAGGTAATAAGAAACACTATTTTTTTCTAATAACAATATTGTTGCCTCTGTTTCTTATCTGGATTGTAATTTGCAGGGTGATAAGGATGTCCATAAACCTCTCAAGAAATCTCGCCACCTTAAAACTGTTGAAACCTCTGTTCCATTCCACGTACTTATCTCTTCTAAATCTCCTGCGACATCTTCGCAAGATAAACCATCATCTCCAATTCGCGAAAAAGTTGCCTCAGACTTCATTTCTTCAACTGACTTTTTAATGATTGAAACCCCTATTATTGATCCTTCTGCAAATGAAACTTCTTATCTTCCCATTGATAATGTTTCTCAACATTCTATCATTTCTAGTTCTCCACCTGAGCCTCTTCCTTTTTCGAAAGAAACCGTGGAAGGAATAGATATTGCTTTCAAAGTTTTGTTCGAAGTCCTAGATGATGGAAAGAAGTCTTCCATTGATCCTGTCAAGTCTAGAATTTGCGAAATTCTGAGTAAGTATTTTGGTTCTGACAGAGCTGCTTCGCAAACAGATTTGGAAAAAGAGTGTAATTCTCTTCGCCTCGAAAATCAAAAGCTTCAGAATGTTTTGCTGGATCGTGATAACCTTCGTAAGAAGAATGATGAATTGAGAGGTATGATTTTCTTATCTGTGTCTTCAATTTGCCTTTCTAATGGTTTTTTCCTTCCCATATTTAATTAAGTAATGAAATATCTCGCCTTTCTTATTCTTTAACTAAAGCTAATTTAGGGATGAAAACTTTATCAGATGAGAATAAAACCTTATCTCAAGAGAAGCGATATTGTTTAAACAAGATGGCGATATCTTCGCAACAACTTAACATTCTTCAGAAAGTATGTGATGACCAAGAACAATCTCTTCGCTCTTTGAGAAATGAACTTAAAGAAGTGACAGAGTCGTCTATTGCTGAAAGAGATACACTCATTCAAGGTAGAATAGCTTTAAGTGTAAAGGCGAATCAACTTAAAGAAAAATATTCCAAATTAGAAGAATCTTATTCTTCTCTTGCGAAGAAAAATGTCTTTCTTATTTCTAAAGAGAAAAATCTTCAGTCTCGACATAAAGGTTTAGTTGGAGATAAATTTGATGATGCGATGGGCCGTCGGGAGAATAGTTGTCTGAATTTGATTCAACATCTTATTTCGCAAAAGTAAGGTAGTCATAATAGTTTGGCTGCCTTAACTATCTTTTCTTTGTCATATCTTTTTGAGTTTTTCATCTTATTGAAATTTTGTATTTTACCTTTCGCAGAGTCTGAGAAGAATATTCATTCCTCCATTTATGCTTTGGAGGCTAAATATGCCAAAATTCGCAAATAACTTGCATTACTTGTCTCTGTCCTTACTAGTTCTCGCGACCGAGCAGAAAGAAGACTTGATTATCTTGCTTACTTTAAGGATATTCAAGATAGGAATCATCAGAGAGCACTTCTTCATCAAGTTCATCTCCGCGCTGAAGTCCTAGTAAATGATATCTTATTGTCTAAATCTCTTCCTTCTACATCAATCGAACCTTTAGAAGTATATGATGATGAATTTCCTCGTCCTGCTGATAGTGATTATGATTACGAAAGTGGTGCAGAGGGTAATCTCTTGGAAGATGAAGAAGAAATTCCTTCTAAGGAAGCATCTGCTGGTGTAAATAAAAATGAGAATGAAAAAGAAATCTCTTCTGAAGAAGCAATTGCTGGCGAAAATCAAGGTGCTAATCAAGGCGAAGATCAGAATCGAAATGAAGGAGAAGCTTGCGATAATGAGAACATTGGCGAAGAACGTCTATTATCTCCTTCTACTGGAATTAATATTGAAGCATGAGATTGTTTTCTAGTTCTATCTTCTTGAATTGTCTTATCATTATTACTTTTTGCGAATAACATTCTTCAACCAACTTTGGAATCAATTTTCCCTTTTAGTATTTTGCTGGTGAGAAAGATAATGTTTCTTGTTTATTGATTCCCATACTTGCCTCTCATTATCTTTCTTCCGAAAAAATAATCTGTTATGAATATTTTATTTTATCATGTGGTCTTATTTTGCCTTCCTAATTAAAGGTCTTATTATGCCACCTCTTATCATTGCGACAAAATCGCAGGACGTCCTTGCATTTTCATGCAAAAACCCATTGATCTTGCCTTGACTTTTTCTTTTGTATTATGGCCTCTTCAGGAATGTTGCGACAATATGACAGGCCTAAATATTCTTGCGAAAATAAATCCCCATGACATTGCCGTCTTGCGACGAAATCGCAGGACGTCTTCGCACTTTCATGCGAAAACCCATTGATCTCGTCTTATCTTTTTCTTTTGTATTATTTCCTCTTCAGGATTGTTGCACAAATATGACAAGCCTTAATACCCTTGAGAATAAAAAGCCTCATGACATTTGCGTCTTAAGACACTTATCACCTCCCTAATGGAGGGTGTCGCCCTTATCTCCCCCCTGGTTGTCCCTTCAAGGAGGCGTACTTCTACCACACAAGGTTAGCTCCTCCCATCCGGTCTTAACAACAACCAGTTGTTTTCGCAGCCTCTTATCCCTTTTACCTATAGGGCTTATGGTTACGAGACTGCAACCTAAGTGGGGTTTTCTTCATGCCGAGTGCAGTATAAGCCAAGACTTGTCAAGAATGGAAAGGTACGCTTCAAACTCCCCTGGCACTCTTGACTCAACCGTGTACCTCGGCGCCTTGATCAGATCTGCACTCCTTGGGAGATTCCTTATTACCTTAGTCGCTCAACCTAAGTCATATGCTTAAGCTGAGAATCCAAGGTACCTCTCCCAAATGGGCATTATTAACCCCAAATCTCCATGACTCAGGTTCCGGTGGAGGTGTAGCCTTTCCCTGAGCCATGCAACAGGTACCCCCTTATATGATGTACTTTAGGTCTTATATTTTCCTCTTGAGAAATTTTATTCGCGAACTAGGGTGTACGCCATAAAGGTTCGCCCCTTTCTTTTATGTCATTGTTCTGTGATTATCTCTGGGAAAGTTTCGCATATCATGATCTTGTTTTGATATGAATAAACTTTCAATTATTCTTTCAAAATCCACAACTTCTCAAAGCTTCTTAAGGATAATATCTTTTTAAGTACAACTTGTTCCATGGTCTGTCAAGTCTATGACCAACATCTCTACCTTCTGGATCCATTAATCTATAAGCTCTTGTTCCAACTATCTCCTTAATGATGTAAGGTCCATCCCATTTTTTCGCTAATTTCCACCATTTTCTCGCTGATATATTGGTGTCTCTCTCAGAACTAAATCTCCTGGTTGAAATTCATGTATTTTGACACGTTTATTATATTCTCGGGCTAATCTTCGCTGATAATTCTCCATATGTTGTAAAGCTTTTTCTCTTCTTTCTTCTAATTCATCAAGTTTGTTTAAGATCAAACCCGCGCTAAGATTTTTCTCCCAAGCTTCTCTCTTTGTTGTCGGAATAACAACTTCTGTGGGTAACACCGCTTCAACTCCGTATGTTAAACAAAAAGTTGACATTCCAGTAGATTCTCTTCTAGTTGTATTATAAGCCCATACTGCATTATGTACTTGTTCGCACCATGTTCTGTGATGTCCTTCCAATTTCTTCTTTAATACACCTGCGATTGTTTTGTTTGTTGCTTCTACCTGCCCATTAGCTTGTGGATACAAAGGAGTAGACTTTCCACATTTTATTTTAAATGCATTAAGTAACATTTCTATGTTCTGTCCTTCAAACTGTTTCCCATTATCAGATACCAACTGCGCAGGAATTCCGAATCTGCAAATGATATTTTCGAATATGAATGTAAAGATATATTTGTTGCGAATATGCTGTACTGCCTTCACTTATGTCCATTTTGTGAAATAATCTGTTGCGACTATTAAGTATCTTCTTTGTCCAGAACCTGGTAAAAATAGCCCCACAATATCTAAGCCCCACTTTCCAAAAGGCCACACACTGGTTGAAGATGACAATGGTTCTCCAGGTGTATGTATTTTCTTTCCATGTCGCTGACAATCTTCGCAACGTCTTGATATTTGTTTTGCATCTTCGTGCATGTATGGCCAGTAATAGCCTTGCATTTTTGCTCTATGTGCCAAAGATCTTCCTCCGCTATGATTGAAAGCATCCCCACTATGTAACATTTTTAGCATTTTTTCTCCTTCCTCTCGTGTTAAACATCTGAGTGATGGTCCATTAAAGGATTTTCGGTATATCAGCCCATCTCTTAATTCATAATTTGTTGCGCGGCTTTTTAACTTGTGTGTTTCCAATCTATTTCTTGGTGTTTCCCCTTTCGCCAAATATGCATGAAGTTCCGTTCTCCAATCTGCGATATTGTTAGTTTGTTCTTCTTCTTTACCGTCTATTATCATCACGTCCACTTCTTATTATTCTTTATTGATTGATGGTGACAGGAGTGTTTGTATTTTTATGCATCTCGCAGTTGGATCTGTCATCATACTTGAGATGAAAGCAAAAGCGTCTGCGAGTCTGTTATCCTTCCTTGAAATGTGCCTCCATTTTATCTTTGGGATTTTTGCTGACAATTCTTCAATGAGCTTCTTGTATTTCTTTAAGGATGGTTCATTTGTAGTATATTCTCCTTTTATTTGGCGAATAACTAGCTGTGAATCACTAGTGATCCTGACATTTTCTAGTTTCATTTCTATTGCGAATTTTAAGGCATGTATCACAGCTTCATATTCCGTTTCGTTATTAGTGGACGCGAATTCCAATCTGAATGAAAAAGCCATCTTTATTCCTTCTGGCGAAATTAAAACAATTCCAACTCCATTGCCTTCTCCATTTGATGATCCATCTACCAATATCTCCCATCTATTTGGTTCTGTTAATAAATCTTTTGGATCTCCGTGTTCTTCTTCTATATCCATCATTTCTTCTACCACTTCGTCTTCTTCTAAAGAAAATTCTTCCAAGAAATATGCAATAACTTGTGATTTTGGTGAAGACAAAATTTCATATTTAATATCAAAATGGCCTACTTGTGCATTCCATCTCTCCACTCTTCCTGATCTTTTTAGAATTCTTCATTACTGATTCAATTGGTACTTTCGTTAATACCCTTATCTTGTGCACTTGAAAATATATGCGGAGCTTAAATGATGCATAAACAAAGGCTAAGATCAACTTCTTAATCTTTGAGTAATTCTTCTCGGTAGTATTAAAAGTTTTACTAATGTAATAAATGGGTTTCTCCACTCCTGCGTCTATTCGCAATAACACATCACTTAATGCATGCGACGTCGTCGCAAGATAAATCAATAATTCTTCTCCTGATTCTGCTTTTTGTAAAATGGTTGTATTCATAACGTGTTCTTTGATCCCTTGAAAAGCCTTTTCGCATTCATCAGTCCATTTGAATTTCACTCTTCTTGAGTATATCGAAAAAATATCTTCATTTGTTTGATGATCGCGAGATGAATCTCCCCAGCGAAGCTAGAAGTCCATTCAATTTCTGTACATCTTTTATCGTTGCTGGTGTTGGCATGTCACGAATTGCTTGCACTTTTTATGGATCAACTTGTATTCCTTCTTTTGATACAATGTAGCCTAAAATTTTCCCGATGCAACTCCAATAGTACACTTCTCAGGATTCAATTTAATGTTACTGCCGCATTTGTTCAAAAATCTCCCTCAGGTCCTGTACATGGTCTTTGGCTTCTTTACTCTTTACTAACATGTCGTCCACGTATACTTCTAATGTTTTGTGTATCCATTTTGCGAACCTTCTCTACCATTCTTTGGTATGTCGCTCCCGCATTTCGCAAACCAAATGGCATTTTCGTGTAACAATATAAACCTCTAGGGGCGAAGAAAGCAGTATGTTCTTGATCTTCTTCAGCGAGAGGGATTTGGTTATACCCTTTGTACCCATCTAAAGACGATACCCTATCATTTCCCGCTGCGGATTCCACCATTTGAGGAATATCTGGTAACGGAAAACTATCTTTAGGACAAGCTTTGTTTAAATCAGTGAAATCTATGCAAATCCTTATTCCTTTGTTTTTCTTTGGGACAATGACCATATTCGCTATCCATTCTGGGTATTTAGCTTCTCTTATGATTCCCGCATCAAGCATTTTCTGTAGTTCTTCTTCTATTTGGGAATGGTAAGTTGCGATTTTTCTTATTCTTTGTTTAAATGGTCTCACATCTTTTAATCTCCAACTTGTGACATGCAATTGATGGATCTATTCCCGGTATCTCATCCATGCTCCCTGCGAAAACGTCTTTATATTCTCGCAAAGGTTAACAGTTCTTTCTTCTTTTCTTCTACATCCATCTTGGTTCCAATTCTCAATATTAGAGGTTCTTCTATAGTCCCAACGTTTACTTTCTTTTGTTGGTTCTGCGGCAGTGTAACTGGACTTGGGTTCTCCCATTGGTGTTGGTTCTTTTATTGTTTTCACAGGTCCTTCTCCTTCTTCCGAAATTTCGCTGGGTATTCCCTGCCTTCTTTTGCCCTTATCATGTATACTCTAAATTCTTCTTCTTTCTTTGCCTCCTTTGCCAACTTTCTGCGAAATTGTTTCCTTTTTGCTTGTCCTTCATAATGCTTTACTTAAATTTGATGACATAATTTCGCATTGTCAACATCTCCTTTAATTTTACCTATTCCATTCGGTGTGGGGAATTTAATACATTGATATAACGTTGATACTACAGCTTTTATCACATGTATCTATGGTCTTCCTAGCAACAAATTATATGGCGATTCCATATCCACCACGTACAGTGTCACATGTGTTTCGAACTCTCCTAGTGGAATTCGTACCACTATGTCTCCTTTAGGTTTTGTTGTGGATTTTCCAAAGCCATGAACAAGATATGTTGAACTGGACATTGCTTCATCTTTAAATCCCATTCCCCTGAATGCATGATAAAATATTATATCCACTGAACTTCCTGTATCGACTAAAGTTCTGTTCAATATCCATTATTCCGTGGATTTTGTTGTTGTCCCCTTCTCTTTTCGCGTAATAGGCACTGTAATGACCAATGGAGATGTATGGTTCAAATTTTCTTTTGGTATTTTTGCCGCCATGAATGTGATTTTTTGCTTCTCCCAATCTTTCAAGGATGATGCCTTTTCTACTTCCATAACCTTCCTTTCTTCAAAATTTTGTTTATGTATTCTTCCTTTGATGTTTTCATGGAACTCATTAATCATTGTTTTTGTTATCATATTACACTCCAATCTTTTGTCATCTTCATTGACTCTAATCATTTTTCTTTTAACTGGTTCACTGATTTATTTAATCACTTTCTTGATTTGAACAATCTCAACAACAATCTTCAACTTTCGATCTTCATGTTCCCTGTTTCTAGCGCCATTATGTAGTTGCAGGAAATCCTACACTATACCCCGCATATGATTTCATTAACACTCAACTCATTTTAGATCAACAATCTTAATTTTATTGATGAATCTTTGAACAATCTTACAAAAAAAGATAAAGGAATCAAGAATAACCACTGCTCTAGATTTTCTCTCTCCTATTTACTTGTTTCTTACTTAAAAAAGATCTCTCCCCTCCTTTACAACTGGACGACTATTTATAAGGAAATACATAGTGGATGACAGCTAATCTGTCCTTTATTTTCGGATATGGCTTGCGATATTCTCGCAACCTTACAAATGTTAATCTCGCAAACTCTCTGACCATCATATCTTTCTCATGATTTTACGTCGTTTATTATATCGTTTCTGAAATTGTTCTGCGACACTGTTGTGTTGTGTTGTTGATAATTTCGCTGAGACATTATTGCTGCGAGATTATGATCCTACAATTAGATCTGTGATAGATAGACATGATGTGTTTCATATGCCATATCTAAATCTATGTATTATGTATGATCCATCGTTATCGACACGCATATGGTAATCTTATTTTTTTTCTCTATGATTATATTTCTGTCCACCTACGTTTTTCCTTAAACATCTCCCTACGTTTTTTTTTCCATATGCTTCTCTGATTCGCTAGGGCGTTGGCCTAAATTTAATAAGCCATCACGTAGATTTTGTCATGGTGTACTTCCTACTGGGTGTCGTTTCATCTGGGTGTAACGTTTGACCTTTGTAAGCCATCTAAAATGAACCACACAGATTTTAAAATCAAATAACTTTGTCTGCTGATGACACTTTATTATATACGTATTAGGAAATAATATATGAGAGTCTATATTTAGGAGATATGCACATTAAATTGTGAGAGTTATATTAGGAAAGTGTTTATGTTTAGAGTTTGATATTAGTTAGGAAAGTGCCTTGAGTGGTCGTCAAGTTTGTGAACAATATAAATAGGATGTTGAGCCATGAAAGTTGGGAGACCAAGATTATTATCAATGTAGTCTTTTATGCTTCCGCGTTCATGCTCTCCTCTCTCTTGCTCGATCCTTAACATGGTATCAGAGCCAGGTGAGAGGAAGAGAGAGGAGATGAAGAAAGGTTTAAAGAAGTTAGAAGAGTTTTTCCGTTTAGGGTTTAGGTTAAAAAAAAAAAAAGCTGCGTTTATTTGCTGAGAAAAAACGTATAGGTAAGTTGCTGCTGCTGTCATATACAAAAGGTTTATGGCTTGGTTTGGAAGTTGAAACCGTGAAGAAGAACTGATGTTGTTTGGTTTACTGTGGTGAAACGGAGTAATGGTTACTAGTTGCTGCCCTAGATGATTTCCGGAGATGATGATGATTGTTGCTTCCATGTCTCTTATCCAGTATTGAAGAAAACAGGCGGCATAAGAAGGGTATGAGCTCAAGAAGAAGGAGCCGAGATGAACCGGTGGCTGTGGATGTGAGAACCAGAAGACATGAAGGGAGTCAACTGATTTCGAAGGCGAATGGTTAAGAAAGTTCTGAGCTGGAACTGTTAGTGGGTTCGGATTTAATTGCATCTTGAAAAAAAAAATTGCATGGAGAAAGTAAGGCTGTGCTTACACGGACAGGATGGAGAAAAGTTTGATGTGGTCTTAATTTGGAAGGCTGTTGTGCGTGTGAAATAAAGATGACAAGGAGCGGGACTTGGTGCCGTGGTTAAGCTGTGTGCTGTCGGTGAGGGAAAGTTCTTAAACGGCCAGAAGATAAAGGTGGTTTGTAGCTCAGTTAGGAAACCAGTGTTATTGGACTGGGCCTTTGGCAAGATGGGAGAAAGAAAGTGCTAACTGAAGTCGAGTTTTGCTTTAATGCCAGCGAGGAAGTTCAATGCTGTCGACATTGGCAGTTAATGGAGTTGGTCAGTGGGGTGAAAACTTGAGAAGACAGTGAAGATGTGTTAGCTGTGAACAGAGGTGACAATGGAGTTGGTACTCCAAGTTCGACAAAAAAAAAAGGTGTTATTGAAAATTGTAACAGTATATGTGATTGTTACAAAGATTAGTGTTACAGTTGCAGAAGAACTGTTGCTGTCGAACTGTTGCAGAAGTGTTACAGATTGTGAGTAAGTGTGACAATGGTGATATAACAGTAAAGAAGTGTGATAGTTTCTGTTAGAGGTGTTGCAGAAAGTTTTTCAACATGTTGGAAGAAGTGAAGTGTGGTTGAAGAGTTTGTGGCAGAAACTTAGAGATCCTACAAAGTGTGGTAGACTTTGTAAAGACGACAAGATTGTGAGAGAATCTTGAAGAACAAAGAAGTGTGAAGGTTTCACAAAAATAGCGTGACTGGAACAAGAGAAGAAGAAACAACATTCATGTTGTGAAGAAAGAAAAAAAAAAGAGAAGAAAACAATCACCAAGAGGTGATGAGAAAAAGAACAACAATAATAGGTTGAAATCCTATGAGTTGTCGAGAGAGTACAAAAAGTATTCTATCGAAGAAACCAAGAAAACAAGAGTACAAGAAGTATTCTTGAGAAGATGGGACCGTAATGTCCTAAAACTACAAAGATGAGACCGTAATGTCCTTAAACTTCCAAAGATGGGACCGTAATGTCCTTAAACTTCCAAAGATGGGACGGTAATGTCCTTAAACTTCCATTGGGACCGCAATGTCCAAAAACTACGACCGGACCGAAATGTCCTTAAACTTCCGAAGAGGACCGTAATGTCCTAAAATTATGATTGGGACCTTAATGTCCTAAAACTTCCGAAGGGGATTGAGATGTCCTAAAACTATGAAGATGGGACCGAGATGTCCTAAAACTACAAAGGGGACCGAGATGTCCTAAAACTATGAAGATGGGACCGAAATGTCCAAAAACTACGAAGGGGACCGAAACGTCCTTAAACTACGATCTGAAGATTTTTTTTTTTCACAAAAGTGTTGAAAAAAATAGAAGAAGAAAACTGAAGTTAAATTTCTTTTGTTCAAGATGGGCATTGGTGATCTACATGATCCATCTTGAGGGAGGGTATTAGGAAATAATATATGAGAGTCTATATTTAGGAGATATGCACATTAAGTTGTGAGAGTTATATTAGGAAAGTGTTTATGTTTAGAGTTTGATCTTAGTTAGGAAAGTGCCTTGAGTAGGCGTCAAGTTTGTGAACAATATAAATAGGCTGTTGATCCATGAAAGTTGGAAGACCAAAATTATTATCAATGTAGTCTTTTATGTTTCCGCGTTTATGCTCTCCTCTCTCTTACTCGATCCTTAACAATATGCTAATTCGTCTTATACAAATTTCAGCCCATGTCCCCGAGAGTATGTAAAGAAGATTCATTCATTTTGAAAAAAAATAATAAGATTGATTGATTTTCTTTAGTGCTATTTGTGTATGAATTGGTGTTTGTTTTATTTACTGTTTATTAATATCCCTTTTACTGTTGATCTATCTATTTTAATAGTAATTTCTAACTTTGTACTGTCTAAACTATGAAATTTATGTATCATTTTAGATTGAATTTGTATCCCATTCATCCGTTAGACATGTGTACAATAGTTTGGCTAAAATCTCTGTCACCTTCTTTAAATTGGTGTTCGTTTGGTATGTATATGTTAACTAATTGAGGATGCAGCGTGAACATGAAACGTGCAAGTATGATACGTTTTTTCCCCCAAACCCCAACCCGTTTGCGTGATACGTTATGCCTGCATTTGATGGGAAATTAATAATAATCAATGTGTTCTCCATTTTTTTTGTTTTTTTTGACGGTCTTCCTGGTTTCCTGGAGTGGATCCGCGACTTGACCAACCGATCGAGCTGAACCGGGGGAGCCTGTACCCTGTTTGTACTATTCCAGCTTGTTTAGGGCGTGCATGCATGTGCTGCCTTTCTTGTTTTATCTATATGGAGAGAATCCAAAGTTTAAGGTATGTAATTGATGCCCACTCGAAGGTTAAATATTTTTCGGGCTTGTTTATTTGTATTTTAGAACATGCGTAGTTCTATTTTTGTTGTAAAAGAAGCCTGCATCTTTTAAGCGGTTAACTTAAATAATTGTCGATCTTATTCATTAAAAACTTTGGTCTCAATATTATTTTTTCCTATTACATATGATATTGGCTATTGTGAATGATGTCTTTTGTTCAATTGGTTGAACCAACTCGATTCTAATGTATCTATTTGGGGTTTAGAAGTACTCGAGCACCATTATTGCGTACTTGATAATTTTTCCTTAATTTGAATGTTTCGTGGGATGTAATCCACTTGCTCGACTATTAAAGAGTCGGTAGTTTCAAAGATACATTCCAAATAAAATATCATGTATTCTAATTTTTGCGGAAGGACTTACAAAAAGTGATATGAGTCATAATATTTCCATTTCTCTACTTCACCCATGATACTAACGAACCAGTATATGTTGAAGTATGAAACAAGAGAACTATCTTTAGTAATATATTCAACCTAAAGTAAGTGGTTCACATGTATAGTGAGGTTCTCTTGGCCCGTTGAGATAAAGAAATTTCTCAAAATTAAGCTAAATGTAGCAAAATTGAAAGTGGAAAGAACCTCGAAGTAATAAGGGTTAGATGTAATGACTCATATAAAGCATGAGAAAATGGATAGATATATCATGGGATGAAGCTAAAATATAATTCTAGCTTCCATCATAAATGCAAGAGTTGGAAATGCACCTGGTTATAGGTGTTGGTATATACAACGTAATGTGTGTAACATAGTAGCAACCAATTCTCACATCAACTTCAATGGCAACAAGAACTTTGCCGGGCCAATTGACTATTTAATTGAACTAGATCAAATGTCTGCACTTATGGAATGGAAAGTACATCATTCCCATGAGACATAAATTCTCTAAAGCACTTGGGATATATTTGGATGAAATGTAACATAAATTCATTCTAAAGTAGTTGAGCTGAATCCGACTTTTGTTACATAATAAGACCGCACCACTTATTAAATCTCTCAAGACTGAATGTCTAAGCTCTGACGTAATGAAGGATAATCACATCTTGTTAAGTGCAAAGGGTGTTCATGCGTGAACTATTATCTACCTTTTTGAAAACTGAGAATGGAGTTGATTGCATCTTTAAATTATTTCTATTAAATATGGAAGGAAGCATATTCTTAGAAAACTAATGTGTCAATCTCGTGAAATGAAAATCACTGGACTTGAATTAGTGAATCCATTTTAACCCCAACAATGAATTGATTGGGATTGATTCATCAAGACTTTGACACAACCATAAGGCACATTGGTTGTGACACGATGTTGCGTTTTGAAAGTACTAACACGAGCATCACTTCATTTGAGTGTATAAGAAAATGAACTAATAGAATGCGAAGTTACGACATCAATCATAATCAGTGATTTCTAAAGTTACTAGATTTGCACTGCCTCTCTCCATTATGCTTTAGAGTAAGAAACCACGTCACTCATCTTACAAAGTCTTTCTTTAGTGAAACATGATTGAGACCATCCTGTTTTACTTAGATGCAAATGCTAAATAACTCATTCTCCAAATAAATAAAGTGTTGTTAGTGAACATATATCCACACAGAATGCGGACTATTCAAAGTGATTTATGGCTCTGGTGGATGATTCGACGCATTGAATCAGTTGTTGTTCATAACAAACGATGCGTTTAATTTTTATTGAATTCCTAGAACATATTACAAAAAGCAAAGTGTGAATGCTCACCACCATTGTTAATGCTAGAGAATTTACATCAAAAGGACTTGATGAATATTGCATGTTTAATAAGATCAATATAGAACATCTTATACCCAATTGTCTCGCAGAGGCTACCATCAAAGATTATAGATGGTGTCTAAGGAATAGGTTATGCGTACCAACCTACATTTTATTGCTTTGGGGATACGCAATATTACGCGCATCTTTACTTAATTCGTTCTAGAACCTAATATCTGCGTACCAGTTGGTAACTGAATTTAAGTCTGACATTTGTGTTATTACGCATTTTTGGTTGCACTATATATGTGTCATTACGAGTCCACATCGTACTGTGATGGGTCACGAAAATGATTAAGTAATTTGTTGGATATTTACTCTCAACAATTATCCGCATTTTAAAACCTTTGGCAAGAGATCTCTTACTACTATATTTGCAGGTTATCACTTTAATGAGACAGTCTTCCCGTCGTTAGGGGCAGATAAGAAAAAGTATTTTCTAAGGGAATGACATGAATTGTCGTGGTGTGTTTCCACTGTTCTCATATTGATTATTGTACTCCACAAATGTAAATGTGAAGTGACAAAGAATAATCAATTTTCCGAATGTACACTGATGTTGCTAAAGCGACAAGATCATACATACCAGTTGCAAATATTCCTGCAAGGTTAGAAATCCTCAGTATGGGGTACACCATAGACTAAGGTGTTTCAACTACACTTGGTGGAAGTGTATTTGAGGTCGTGGCTCCATAAAGGAAGATGGAGAGACCACTAGGTTCGATCAATGCTCACCTAGAAAGGAAGTAGATGAGTAAGGCACAACCTAATTTGTATCATTAATGAAATCATCTCATTTGATTGTCTTTGACTATGTTCATGAATCAATAATGGAGGACGCTCCGAAGTTTTAAATGATTCTAGAGAACAATGAAATCCTGACTGATTATGATAATGCACATGAGTCAATGGAAGGATCATGCGTGCACAGTGATGATATAATCCATAAATAGTTGCTCCAGAAGTAGAGCACAATGAGATCGAACCATGCTTTTTTTGATTAATTTCAAATAAATAGCATATTTGGCCTACACAATCCAGGTAGAACTTAGTTCTTTGGCAAATATACGGGTATTTGGTGTGGTAGTGCTAACCAACCAAGTGTAAATCCTATTGGACATACATAATTAATTTGTCATAAAGCATAATGAGAAGAAAGTAGTCTTTAAGTACAAAGACTCGCCTTGTAGCGCGAGGTTTCTCACAAAGCCATGGAAATGTTCTCTTGTAATGAACGTTATAGAGTTCCATTACTTAGTTAGCTTGGTAATTTCAAAAGGACTTGAAATGCAGCATATGTATGTGGTTGTTACGCATCTCTGAAAGAATCAAGAGATAAAAGATATTTACAAAAGTACTTGATAGACTTTTGTTTCCCAAATCAAATTACTCTAAACCACGGAGTGCGCTTACAGTTAGATAGAACGCTCACTTATAGATTCAAGCAATCAGACGGACGTGGTATACCCGTCTAAGTGACTATTTGATTTGGAGGGGATAGACAAGTAAGTTATTTTTCCTTGCGTATTCATAAGAAAGTTCCTGATTTGGAATTGTAGCTATTTATGTTGATGGTACAGACATGATGTGTACTCTTGATGTGATAAGAGACCTTAAAAGCTATTTAAAATCCGAATTTGAGATGAAAAATCTAGGGAAAGATCGATCAAATACTGAGCTTGTGGTATATTATTCCACCAGTTTGTATATGTCTAAAGTTGTCATGAAATTTAACAAAGACATGCATCATGATAACACTCCCATGATTAGTCGAGGTTCATCTGTAAGTAACCATTTCGTCCAAAAGAATATGACGAAGATGTGTTGGGAGATGAAATTCCCATATCTAAGTACAAAAGACGCATTTTTTTATTTAGTATAATAATGTACTCGATTAAATTTTACATCCTCAGGGAACTTGTTAGCTAGATATAGCTCAGCGCCAAAGCAACGTCATTGGAATGGTATAATGCAAGTAATCATACACTTAAAAGTAATCATTGACATGAGTTTATTTTATCCCTACAAATACATTCAAAGGAATGCTAATGAAAGTGCAATCCAAAAGTTGTTGATTATGAAGGAACAATAATCTCTTCTCCGACGAAAGTAATCAGAGGGAGATATGGTAGATTATTTTCTAAGTCATTGCCAATATTCAGTTTCGAAAAATACATGACTAAAGGAACTGTCTGGAACAAATCTGAAAGTAATCAGGGGGAGATGCCGACATCAGGGGGAGGATCCAAGGATAAGATGTCGACATATTTTACTTCGAAATTGAAGCTGTGTTGTACTCTTTTTCCCTTCGATCAAGAATAGTTTTTCCCAAAGGGTTTTGTTACTCGACAAGATTTTTAGCGAGACAACACTAAAAACATCAAGTATGTTGAACGTTGAAGACATAAAGATCATGTTCATGTTACTGAAAATATCTGAATCAAAGAAATGAAATACGATAGTCTGTTAAGCAATGTAACTTGATAAGCACGATAGTGCCACATTTTATACCCATATTTATATTAGTTAGGACTCAATATTTTGTCTAATAACATTATTTTAGTTCTTTTATAGAAAGTACAAATGAATTGGATTGTCCGAAGATAAATGGCTAAAATAACACCTAATTCGTGTTTGAATCCCAATACTGTGGCTGGCCTAGTATTTTATATATCAGCACCACTGGAATTAGTCATCGCAGCAAACAAATGCGCAGCTTTACTTGGGCTGTTTTGTTCATTATTGTGTGCACTCAAGCTTCTCCCAGTAAACAGATAACGTGAAGAGGCTAAGGTTCTTCTTTGCCAAGCTGGTGAAGTCCACTGGTAGCTAAAGGACGTGTCACCACTTACTCCACTCATTTTTGCATGAGTGCATCTTATTTCTTGTAGCAATAAAAAGAAAGCAAATGGTTTTAAGCACCATTCTTACACTGCTCATGAAGGCAGCATCTCTCTGAAATTGTGATTGTGGTGAATTGTGAATAGTGTTAGCTCAAGCAGCTGTAGATATGAATGGACAATGGGGCAGTCATGATGGGTTTGCTGTGGAGCTCGATAAATCAGTAAGAAGGGGTTGGTTCTGCCGGTGAACGGAGGTGATGGACAAGGTATATACGCTGGGGAACGATGGCCTGAGAACATAGATGGTGACGAACTGCTGCGACTCTGGGATGACGTGAAGGAGAAAACGAAAACTGGCAGAGGATGATAGTCAGTGAGTTTTCGAACGAGTGAAAGATGGGGTTCTTGTGGAGTTCGAAAGTGGAGAACTGTGATTAATCATCGAACATGTGATTAAATGAGAACTGTGTATAGAGTTTGAACGTGAATGTGGATATGGGAGATGGATTCCAGGGTATTTTGGTTGCAACAACGAAGTTGGAGATGCAGGTGACAACTTAGTGGGTCATAGAATAAGGAAGGCGTTGGTGATGATTTGAGAGTCGAAGTATGGCTGCAGAACTAGAGTTGTCGATGGTGATAGGTGCTGCCGTTGGCTGAGATGAATACAGCGATGGAGGATGGTTGCAGTTTCCGTGGGTAGCTTGGTGCTGAGATTGATGGTTCAGAAACGGAAATTGGCTGCAGTTGGTGAAGTTGATCGGAGTTGGGAGACGTGCTGCTGGTAATGGTCTCTCAGGTGGTCACTGAATCGAAAGTTGCTCTGTGGACATTCTCATGTTACAACAAGGATGTGGACTCGATTCATGCCAGAACTGGTGGATCCCGATAAAGAAAATGGAAGCTTTGACGAGAAGACGCAAAGATGAATTAAAGACGACCGGCCAGAGAAAAATGGAAGTGATGATGTGATTGGAGTTGGTGCAGTTGTCTGAATTGGCGTGATGAAGTTTTATCAGCTGGGAATTCAGCTGAATCGTTTATTGCTGCCCCTGGTAGCTCAACTGCGAGAGGCATTGCCACGATAATTCGAGTTGTGGAACTAGGAGATTAAGGTCTGTATGATGGCTGTAAACAATTATTATCACAGTGGTTGTTGTGGGAGCGATGATACAAAGGGAATAATAACATCGATTGGTAGAGAGGGAGATAACAAAGTGATGGCTGTTTCCTTGAGATCGATGGGTTCCAGAAGTTGGTCAGAATCTGGTGTTGGCTCGAGTTTTGAGTGCAGTGAAAGGTTGAGCTGGAAAGCCAAAGTTCAAGCTCGAGGTGGTGTTGTGGTCCGCAGTAGTGGGTCTAAATCTGGAGCTACTAGTGGGCTGGACCTTGGCAGATGTTGCTAGGTCTTATTGTTATACTCGCAGCAGCAGACATATAAAAAGGAAGATAGAAGAACTTTGAGAAGGAGGCGGTTTTAGGAGACGAAAAGGGGGCTGCGGCTGCATAGCCGTGAACGCTAGGGTTTGAAGTTGTTTTGGATTCCGTTTCTGATTAGCTAGAAATTTTATTTGATTTATTTGTGTTTTTTTTAAGAAAGCCGTGTCTAGCTAAATTGATTGTCAGGGTTTAAGTGGAAACCAAATTGATTGCGTAAACTCTACAATTATATGCTAATAATGATTTGATTGATTAATAGTTTTTCTTCTTATTGCTTGGTATTTAATTGTTCATGTGATTTTCTTGATTATTTATGCTTTTGAATTGATATTTCTTGCTTCGGTTAAATCCCTAGACGTGGTATGCAAGGATAGACAGGTAATTCTTTAGAATCACTACTCATGAAGCGAAGAAAACTAGACCGGAGAAACAGTATTTGAAAAAGCATGGAATATACTTTTAAAGATTAGTAGAGTTTGCATAATTAATTGGTGGAAACCGAAAATCCTAATAACCCACACTCGTTTTGTTTATCTTTAAATTATTTATCATTTCATTTTGTTCTGAATTTCTAAAAATCATTAAAACATTATCTTGTTGATTATTTAATTTTTGGTATTAGTTGGTAGAGTATTTCACACTACCTGTGGGAACGAACCGCATTTGCTATATATATTACCATTGACCTGTGCGCTTGCGGATATAACTGGGTTTCATTTAATCATTCATTTTGGTTATCTAAAATCTCTATCAAGTTTTTGGCGCCGCTGCCGGGGAGTGGTAGCAACAACAGGATATTATAAACGTTCAAGTCACCAAAGTAAAGTGTGATAAACTCCTTTTGAATTCATTAGACTAATGAAAATTGTTTGACATCAGTGAGAGCATCTAATGGTGTGTTGAACTATTTTCCTTCACCGGGGTTACTTTTTCCCACAGGGTTTTGTTACTCGGTAAGGTTTTTAATGAGACAACAAAAACCACCGAGAATGTAATTTCCCAGCTAAGGCTATTGTCTTTCCCACGAGGATTTTCTTCCTTAGGAGTTGTGAAGCAACTAGTCAACTTCAACGGTGCAAAATGATCATCTGCACAGATCACCTTCACTTGCACCTGTCACGTTGAACTATTCTCCCTTCGTCAAGGTTTTTTCCCACTGGGTTTCCTTGTCAAAGTTTTAATGAGACAATTGATTTCGGCACAAGTCATCAAGAAGAGGATGACATTTGAAGAACTACATTCGAAGCACTAAATGTGAAGCATTGCATATGAAGTTCAATTGGACCGCACAAGGGGGAGTGTTGTAGGGCCTACGACCCATATATGTGCGGCCCAACTAGCTACATCTAGGGTTTCTTTTACATGTATATAAGATATTACAAATATGTAATGTGGCTGATGATCAATAAGAAACTCTTCCTCTTTCTCTATCATTTTCACCTTTTATCACTACAAAAGTTCATAATATATACTATGATTTAGTAGAAAGTATCACTGATTCCATAATGTGTTTGCGTCCTAGTAATTTTGAAATTTCCTTGTTCATGTCGCGTCGAGTCCGTATCAGTGCTTTCAAACTCCAACCGAAAAATAATTTTATACGGGCATACATCATTAGGCATAGTAAAAACTACATACAAACCCATTTTACAGATTCTTCCCACTGTGAAACCCACGCTCAGAAATTCTCAGGCACTCACCCATTCTCGGTGATAAAATTATGCACAGGCCCATAATTTTGAGAAATTATGTTTTCGATTTTCTTCTTTCCAAACTAACCTAAAATCACCATATTCATCTCAAATCTCATCTTCTATGTTCTTCTCTTGATCTCAACAGCATCATCACCATCTTAATCTTGGATTTCCAGTAAATCGGTGAAGAAGAATTCGAGCACCTGTTGATGATGAAATTGAATCGGGTTATGGGTTCTTAAAAGTTACATGAGAGATCTTTACTATTTAGTCCAGAAAACCCGACCCGGATTACTGGCTGATCCAACGGGATATAACAATTAATGGCTAGTCCAATAAAGTTTAAAAACATGTTATTTTACCTATATGCCCTGGACCACATGATGTGTACAGTTTCCGACCGTTTTCTTTTCATTTTTTTCCAGTTGCATTCTCTATCTCTTCTGCAACCTAACTCTCAATTGAAAAACGCAAACTGCTTCGTCTTTCTTCACATTCAGAAAACTGCTCCCGTCTCTCTTCTGCAACCTAACTCAATTAATCACCATTATCAGAAAAAGATCGAAAAATCACCATTATCAGAAACAGAAACTGCTTCTTCTTTCAGTATCTGACCTAATTTTCATTAAATTCAATTGAAGAAGAAATGGGTACAAGTAGAAAAATTAAGAGGAAGATTACAGAAGAAATTACTGAAGTATCTCCATCACCATTGAAAAGAAGAAAGAAATCTGACGATGATTCACCAACAGAAGCGTCCCCTGCTTCTAAATCTCCTACACTATTGAAAAGAAGAAGCAATTTATATGTCAATTTATATGTACTGTTACATATTGAAATGTATTGTTGTTTAACTAATACATACTAAAATTTAGTATGTCAGTTTATATGTGTACTACATATCAATATGTTGTCTGCAATTTGTACTTCATTTTTACAAGTTATATGTTGTACCATACTGATATGTAATGTGTACAAAACTTTTGGTTTACAAAAACAGCAAAAACCAAGGGAAAGAAAGCAGATGATGCTCCTGAAGCAAAAAGAAAAAGAAAAACAGCAGCGGCAACTACTAAAGCAAAAGGAAAAAAAGTGACAAATGTTGCTACTCCTTCACCACCAGCAAAGGGGAACAAAATAAAACAAAATAATGCATAATGTCTTATGCAGCTAAAACAAAATAATGCATAATGTCTTATGCATCTAAAAAAAACTGATGCATAACCATAAAAGTGAGAAAAGTAATGCATAAGACATTATGCAGCTAAAACAAAATAATGCATAATGTCTTATGCATCTAAAAAAAACTGATGCATAAGACATTATGCAGCTAAAACAAAAATAATGCATAATGTATTATGCATCTAAAAAAAAACTGATGCATAACCAGAAAAGTGAAAAAAAAGTAATGCATAAGACATTATGCAGCTAAAAAAAAATAATGCATAATGTCTTATGCACTAAACAAATGATGCAGAAGACATTATGCACGTGCATAAAAATCCATAAATCAATCAGAAAAGTGAAAAAAGTAATGCATAAGACAATATGCAGCTAAAACAAATAATGCATAATGTCTTATGCATCTAAAAAACTGATGCATAACCAGAAAAGTGAGAAAAGTAATGCATAAGACATTATGCAGCAAAAAAAAAATTAATGCATAATGTCTTATGCATCTAAAAAAAACTGATGCATAACCAGAAAAGTGAGAAAAGTAATGCATAAGACATTATGCAGCTAAAACAAAAATAATGCTAATGTCTTATGCATCTAAAAAAAACTGACGCATAACCAGAAAGTGAAAAAAAGTAATGCATAAGACATTATGCAGCTAAAACAAAAATAATGCATAATGTATTATGCATCTAAAAAAACTGATGCATAACTAGAAAAGTGTGAAAAAAAAAGTAATGCATAAGACATTATGCAGCTAAAACAAAATAATGCATATAATGTCTTATGCACTAAACAAAATGATGCAGAAGACATTATGCACGTGCATAAAAATCCAATAAATCAGAAAAGTGAAAAAAAGTAATGCATAAGACATTATGCAGCTAAAACAAAAATAATGCATAATGTATTATGCATCTAAAAAAAACTGATGCATAACCAGAAAAGTGAAAAAAAAGTAATGCATAAGACATTATGCAGCTAAAACAAAATAATGCATAATGTCTTATGCACTAAACAAAATGATGCAGAAGACATTATGCACGTGCATAAAAAAACAACACTATTTCAATCAAAACCCATCAGTTCAATTAGCTTCCCATCTTCAAAATTCTTCAAAAAGAATACAAATAAGAGATTACAGGGAACGCCTTTGCTTTCAACAAGATTTGAGGTCAAGAAACAGTTTAAGGGTTCTCGAAATAGGGCTTGTGGTGGATCTGAAATGCAAAAATTTCTGCTGCTGTTAATATGAGAAGGGGATCTGATGCATAGAAGAACAACAAGTTGTTACCGTGAGTTAATGGCTGTTGTGGTTGCAGGGAGGAGATAACTGCTGTTGTTGACCTGAGAAATTATGGAGTTTGGTGGTACAAGAAGCTACAGATGTAGTGACTGTTGGTGTTGATTGAACTGTGACTGAAATGAATTCAAATGGCATAGGATTGTGTTGATTTAGACAGGTACAGGAGGATAGAGGAATCATAACATTGGGTTCTAGCTGATTTTTAATTGGCAAGGAGATTCCAACTAAGAAATGCAGTGCAGTGAAGAAGTTCAGTAAACTGCCATTGTTGTATGGCTAAATCATGAAGAACAGAGGCGATTCAGGGTGAAGATTAGTAATTGTTAAAGAGTTTTGAATGGATTGTGAATGTGGGTTGTGTGTGAATTCGAATTCTGAGCAGGGAAGGAGTTGTGCAATCTCCAATATACAGCCGGTGCATAGCCCTCATCAGATTGCAATACGCACGTATAGTGCTTGACAAACTTCCTGAACTAGAGTTAGCAAGATATTTGGAGTTCAATTCATATCGGAAAGTCAGGGAAGAATGATGGGTTAATCTGCCATATTTTCTAGACCCTGTAACAAGGAATTTGAGCTAGTAAAAACAGCTAACGAATGGAGCTCAGATTGACCTAGAAGTCAGGTTGTGGGAGATAGTTATGAGGCCAGAAAAGACGCAGTGAAGAGATGAACTGCTGCCGTTCAATTGTAGCCGAATCGTGTAATCAGTGGCTGAGTTATGGTGGCGGTATGGGTTAGTTTGATGAGGGCTAACCCCAATCTCCTCAATTATCTTAAAGGTTATTTAACCTTTTCTTGGTTAGACAACACTGACCTTTTCTTGGTCAGACAACACCGAAAAGTAGGTGAGCTTAATCTCTCTCGAAAAGCACACGAATGTTTGAGTTGCACCAAAACATGTTGAAGTAGTTGAATAATCTATTGGGCAGCTATAATAATGGTTGCATAACCTTTTATGCATCTATAGAAGTTGTTGCATAACTTGTTATGCAGTCCAAAAAACGATTGGATAACACGTTATGCAGGTACTTTTTTCTTAGTATTGAAACCAACAAAAAATAAGGCTCCATAACTTGTCATGCACCTACAATAATATCTACGTAACATGTTATGCAGTCCTGAAAATGGATGCATAACCTGTTATGCATCCAAAATATTGTTGCATAATGCATTATGCATCGAGAAAATTGTTTCACAATCTTTTATGCATCGAGAAAATAGATGCATAACCTGATATGCATCCGTAAATATGGATGCATACTGCACTATGCATCATTTTTTTTTATGTACGCACTAAATCAACCAAAACAATGCTTACATAATTTGTTATAGATGCATAACTTTGTTATGCAGATGCATAACTTGTTATGCAGTCGAGAAAATGGTTGCATAATTCGTTATGTGTCTGCATAATGTGTTATGCATCTTTTTTGGTGGCTGCATAATGGTTATGTATCAAGTTTTCGAAAATTTTACATAAATTGGTGATCACCTCCGATTTTTTCGTGAAAAACAAAAATTTGATATTCTTGTTTGTAATGATTATAAAATTCCAAGGCGCGGATTTTTAGATATATAATGTCCAAGTTGTGTTGCCAATTATACCCTTGAAAAATTAGGGTGCATAACGAGTTATCCCTGAAAAAAATAGTATGCATAACCCGTCATGCGGATGCATAATCCGCCATGCAGACATATTTAATAATTTCATATAATTATGAGTGTCACAAAAATAATTATGAGTGTCACTGTACCCAAAATTAATTGTGGGCCTGGCAATAAGAATATTTTTTTTTTTGGGTCTCCCCCTAATTTTCCCTTAAGCATATAGTATTAGGTAATCAAGCTCATAATAATGCTACTAAAGTCCACTCTATACAACATTAAGTATACCAACCAACTAGGAGTAATAATTTAACTTACAGTCCAATCATAGCAGCCGGCCTTATTATTAAATAAGATCCACCATTAATGTTGCGTTTAATTCGGATTCAAAACCCATGTGAAGGCTCGCACAATAAGGCCCAACTGCAAACTCTATATATACCATAGCCAACTAGTACATATTCATGTCAACAAAACCACAAAACAATAAGAATCAATTTTCAGTAACAAGATCGATAGATCAGATGGAGAGCCGCAAGAGTTTCAATTTATTTGTATTTGCTATGATTTTTTCAGTAATCTTTTACTCTGTTGATTCATGTCAGCAACAAAATTCACAATGTCTGTTTAACACCGATTGCTGTGATGGATTGGGATTAAAGTGCAATGGGGTTGACGGGCACTGTGTGCCATGTTTGCAAGCAGGAAGTTCTTGTGGAGCCTTCCACAGTTGTTGTGATGGGTTAACTTGCGATGGGTTTTTTAGTTGGATTTCCGGAACTTGTATATGATGAATAAGTTTTGTGTTGGAATGATATATAATTATTGGGGTTTTATATATGCGTTTCTTGTGTGTAATATTACTTCACTAATAAGATCATTTAAGAGGTTATATATTGATTAGCAAGGAAGTACGTATGGTCAAGTGAGATTACATTTCAGTACTTTGATCGATCAATATGCAGCTCATAATGGATCATATATTTGCTTTAAAATCTCTGTATGCTTTTGCTTTGTAATACGATCTCGATCGTCTGTATGGTTTTGTATGGTTTTCAAGTTATTAATAATTATGAGCCCCAAGATCATTGTCATATACGTTGCAGCAACTTCTTTTAAGTAATTGAATTCTCTTAAATGTCCGTATGACCATACATATTTTAAGAAACCATAGGAAAGGGGTGCGATTCTATACCCAATTCAAAGTTTCATATCCAATAATTTACCAAAATTTATACTATTACCTTTGTTTATGATCTATCCAAAAGTAAATTTATTGAACAAACATAGAGGTTATTACTCTTTGATTCTTATTGATGGTACTTTGATTACTACCTCAATTGGTGGTCATTTTTACATTTCTTCCTCATTCAAGGTGTACCTCCGGGGATCTGGTGCAACGGGAGTATAAGATCAGGTCCTCAGGATGGTTGAATTGAATCTTTTAAACTCTTCGTAATCATAAAAATGGATGGCGTTTAAAAGGTGGATAAGATTTCGACAACATTAAATTCCAAACTAAGAATAGAAAACTCTCCATGCACAGTTTTGTTCGAGATTGTATCTTAAGGCGACACGGACGAGATTGTATCAGAAGGTGACACGAAACTAAAGAAGATCCAAGAAATAATTCAAACCTTGATCTATCTCCCTAATTGAATGTGGGAGTAAAATACCACACACTAATAACGCATGTGAAGTACTGATTATCAAGACTAAGCGAAAACAACCGCATACAGTGTATTCAGAGTGACGCAGTAGATGACGTCAACTTAGTCACGAGAAAAGTGTGAAGAGCCATACGATGTTATAGAGCACGTGCGAAAAGAGTCAATATAAGCGTGCGTTAATGACGCACGTCAGATCCGAAAATAACGGTTTTATTAGCTGTCATCCACTATTAAATCCATATATAAGAAGAGACCGAGCGACCTTGTATTGAGGGAGATCATTTTTTGAGAGTTTAGACAAGGAATTTAGGAGAGAGAAAGATTATTTGTTCTCCAAGTTAGAGTTTTTATGTTGTTTTGTATCCAAATTAAAGATCCAATGAATGTTCTTATCAATGTTATGATGATTACCTGAGTTGTTCTATGGATTTCATTAAGGATGTGGTTGTAGGATTTCCTGCAACTACATTGAAACACCTGTACACACCCCACTGATCAAAGAATGTTGTGTCACTGATTTCATGGCTTTGCATTCTTTTTAGCAAATATTTCGATCATTCCCAAATAATTGGGGAGTACAATCGGTCAAAGAAATAACGTTTTCCGGATACAATCAAACCCTAACAACGTTGTTGGATTCAAGAATTGTATTCACTTGACCCAACCAAGAACATGCAGTTATAGAATTTCTTCCAAATAACTCCATGATTTATTCCAAAAGTGAGGAGACCTCCTTGTCGTGTCAAGTTTGTCATCTGAAGTACATGCGAAAGATATACTCCTAACGTGAGAAAAGTGTTACTCTTTTCTATACATAGAGGTAGTATAAGTTTGGATGGCGATGATAGCATTCGATAAATCGAATATCTACATGTTTACTGAATACGGTTTGAATCAATATTGATTAAGAAAGATAAATTGGTTTGCAGAACTCTTCCAAGCATATATACTCGATTCTCTTTTCACTCAACATTAGTCTCACACGATCTCGCGACAAACATTCATAACAGACTCACTTACACTCTCAGTACACCTTACTCTCACATACATACATTCATTCACACACACACATGCTATCACCCTCACTCAAGCTCAAGGGGGCTGCAAGCGACTTGAGATTGCACATACCTTCATTCACACACACATTGACTGAAAGACAAGGCAGCAAATGTTGTTGCAGTAGTAGTGGATGTAAGAAAGCATCAACGACAGTAGGATATAGTAATTCTAAGAAGGTGCAATTGTTGTAGAATACACATAAAGCATACTGACAGTATCCGAAGTAGTTGGTGTTGCAGCTGGTTTAAGTACTTTGAGTAGGCCAGAAGTAGTAAAGAGAAGTAGCAGAAATCACATACCAATGACAAAGAGATGACCAAGCTGAAATTGTCGACTACGCTGTAGAACAACTCCATGTAAATGCCTCAGCTCCATTAAAGAAATTCAACGGAGAGTGTGCAAAGAACCAAAGTAGGCAGGCAACAACAAAAAATAGTTGATATAGCAGTGCAGGACTAGTTGGTGCAGAGAAAGGCAGAATCTAATGGTGTATACTCTTGAACTTCAACAAACCAACACATTACGAACAGATTCAACACATAGTTATCTATAGGGGCAGCAAAAGCAGTAGTTGTTGATGCAGGAGCAATGATAAGAAGAAGAATCACATAGCTGATAGCTGGAGCTGTTGTAGTAGTAGATAAAACAAAAAAATTCAGGCAACATTCAAAGCAGCAAACCAACATGTAGAATCACCTCATAACAACATATCTCATCATTCTCAGTATACCTCAGCATCTGAGAAGGCACAACTGTAGTGGTTGGAGCTGTTGAAGTTTGAGAAGTAATAAGCTGAAGATAACACTTGCAGATCCTAAACAAGTAGTTGAAAGAAGCTTCAAAACTGTGGCAAAAGAAGATTGAACCACTTATATGGAAGAAACCACAGAGAATAACAATGAACCACCAAGATATCTGCACTAGAGCTTGTTAAATAAAAGTATACTGTAAAGACAAAGATGTGGATCCCCTTGCAAATGTATCAACTTTAGAAGTACACATAATCCAATCAGCACTTGCAGAAATCTTAAGAACCAACTTACAATCCAATTTATTGTAAACTCTTATTGTAGTACTCATGAAGTACCATTATTATGCAGCAAAAGAAAGGAAGAACACTGAAAATGAGAAAAGATAAAGAACAACAGGATATACTCAGAATTGAGCACAGACTCATCAAGGACAACTTCAATCTGTACTTATATATCTCACCAATTTCAATTCCGAAACAGCATCCTCAGTTCCATCATTACACACACAAACCAACTCACTCACATACCACTACTGTGAGGACTGTACCAAAGTAACATTAAGAGGAGGAGCTAACCGAAGCAAAATTAAGCACTCAATGGTGCAGCAAACAATCAACACATACACGTACCCCAACATTCTACTGGATTTAAGAAGAATCTTTCCCCACTATTCAATGGAACAACATTAAGCTTCTTCCTAACTAACTATTGTAGCAGAAATAGGCATGCTCAGACCAAATAGATCCAGGAATCTGTACCAGTAGGATTTGATAAAAGAACTAGGTCAAAATCATACCAAGTTATGATGAAAACAGAATTTGCAGACGAAATTGAATTTTGTTGAGATAGTGATGTAGAAATTGAACACATGAGATCAAATCTAAAGTAATCTAAAGATTAAGATGGAGATTACCAGCAGAGATCCACATGATAGTTGATGAGGTAAGAGATTTCAATCCATACACCAACATGAGATTGAAATAACCAAGAGCTCAAACCCTAAAATTGAATTTTAGATCCAAAATACATGCTTAATCCTAATTGACGACGTTGCAGTAAGTATCAGGATCAAATCCAAACCTCACACCAAGAAATCACCAGTAGCAATTCTCCATACGAACTCCTTGAATCTTCACCTGAATTGAAGATGATGAAGAAGAACAGCAGAAGAAGAAATTGATAAAGAATTTAAGATTTAATCAGTGGAAGATAGGATCGATACCCTCGGAAACTCATGATTTCTAAGTCTGATACCATGATAGCATTCGATAAATCGAATGTCTACATGTTTACTGAATACGGTTTGAATCAATATTGATTAAGAAAGATAAATTGGTTTGCAGAACTCTTCCAAGCATATACACTCGATTCTCTTTTCACTCAACATTAGTCTCACACGTGCTCGCGACACACATTCATAACAGACTCACTTACACTCTCAAGAGACCTTACTCTCACATACATTCATTCACACACACATGCTATCAGGCGACTGTCATGATTATAGAGTCTGATGTTTATGATCTCTACATAAAAGAGTATCCAAAAACACCGAATATATGCACATTTTATATAATCAGATGTATGGTTTTGGTTGGTATCACCCAGGGCCGGTTCTAAAGGGGAGCAAGGTGTGCTCCCGCACAAGGCGTATCATTCGTGAAGGCGTATTTTTACGCAGTGTTCAGTATTGGGCCCAACTGATTCACTATCTTTTTTGGTTGGAATCGAACTAAAAAAAGCCCATCGGAAGTTGAGAAGTTCTAAAGTGAAAGAGTGGTTAATAGATGGCTATTTGCTTCATTCTGTTTTTGTAGGTAGTTTAGTCCTCAAATTTTATTTACGCAGTTTAGTCCTCAAGTAGTTATGTCTTTGTTTTCATTTTTGATGGAAAGTTCCCAACTTCCTAATACATTTTACCATACTTTCTTCTTAAATTGTGCGACACAAATTATTTCGCTTTGATGCTATTAAGTACATTTTATTTATGTGTGAATTTTTTTTTGGATGAAAAAGCGTTTTGATCTCTTTCGCACAAGGTCGTCGAAACTTCAGAGACGACCCTGATATCACCGATACGTCTGTATATCCAGATCAGTGAACACCGATATGATACCAATACTCGACATATCTAATGAGGGCCTTCTCTGGTGACGATAGCAAAGGTATATCCTTTTTCCGAAGTCAATTCCAGTCTTATGGTTGATGCCAAGTATATGTGGGCAGTTTAGCTTATTGATATTTTATAAGGGCATAATATACATCATTAAGCATATGTATTGTTAGGTGGCTAGGTAATCGAATAAGCCGGGCATAATATACATCATTAAGCATATGTATTGTTAGGTGGCTAGGTAATCGAATAAACCGTCCATTTACTGTGTAATGCTACTAATTTACTAAAGTTTAATATATATAACATTAGGTATAGCAATAATGATAATTTTCTAAAGTCCACTCTATATAACATTTAAGTATATCAGTTGGTCAGGAGTCTGATTCTCAAGCAGGAGATCAACAGTTCGAGTTTCCGCTCAAATTTTGGAAATCTCTCATATAATTATTACCAACTAACTGTGGGGAAAGGGGCCGAGTTTGCTCAGGGGAGTAAGCCGGTGCTATGCTACCAGGGGCAGGACGGGCCTATGCCTAGTTTCAAAAATAAAATAAAAAAAAAGTATACCATACCAGCTTGGGAGTAATAATTTAACTTGATCATAGCAGCCTTGCAAAACTGATCTTTGTTATTGAATTCAATAACATTAATAATGCAATAAGGCCTAATTGCAAACTCTATTTATATACCTATATCATAGCAAACTCCATTATTCATTTCAACAAAATCACAAGACAAGAACCAACTTTCTGTAGAAAGATCGATCAGATGGAGAGCTGCAAGAATGTAACGAGTTTTAACTTATTTGCGTTTGTTATGATTTTTTCAATTTTGTTTTATTCTGTTAATTCACAGGAATGTCCAAATTTCGACGAAGCATGTTCAGAACCCTGGCATTGTTGTGAAGGATTAAAGTGCCATGGTTTTTGGCCGACATGTACGGCATGTATACAAAGCGGACAACCTTGTGGACTCTACTCCCTGTGCTGTGATGGGTTAAAGTGCAATGGTTGGTTAAGTCCGGTTACCGGAACTTGCTCATGATGTGTAAGTTTCGTGTTTGAGTGAAGACTATCGGGGTTTTATATATGTATTTCTTGTGTGTTATTACTTCCCTAATAAGATCATTTTAGAGATTATATATTGATTAGCCAGAAGAGCTATATAGATGGTCAAGTGAGAGACTGTATAATTAGTACTTTGTGGATCAATATGCAGCTCATTATCGATTGCTTTAGAATCTGTGTGCTTTGATTTGTAATAAGATCTCGTGTATGGTTTCGACTTTCGAGTTATTACTAATAATTATGAGCCCCATAATCATTGTCATGAGGATTGCAGCATCTTAATCTTTTACCTCAGTTGCATATAACTTTGCATCCTTGTTTCTTTTAAACCTCCATCTAGTGCTTTTTGTATTTCACAATAAAATTGTCGACTACCCTTCTGTTCTTAAAACCATATTGTAATTTTGTTTCTCAATCTTAAATTATCTACGGCTTGATCAGTATGGTTGGCAGAACCGTACTTAATTCAATTCAAAGTTTCATAAACCTAATTTTGTATTAAGCTTGTTCCTCAAATATAAGATTACTTGCTAGTTTCAAATTTGGCAATTCGAGTGACAATTTTGGCAACTCCCACAATTATTTAATGACTTAAATTTACTTTCCAATAATGAAAGCAGAAGAGGGAGGCGGCGAAAGCCTGATCTCTAGAAAGATAAGGAACGAAAATAGAGAAAATTACAAGTCATTGAAATCTGAAAGCAGTTCAATACGCTCTTTCAATTCCGATTGACCTCCAAACAAAATCTGGTGGATCATTCCACTGATGCGTGGTATCACTGTTAACTCTCCATTTGGCTAACACATCATCAGCCACAACATTGACTTCTATGTACTATTTATATGAGGAATTTTAAATGGACTGTCTTGAGAAACGAAATATGATTCTCCCAGTGAACAAGCAGCTTCCGATGAACTCAGGCCTCAGTGACTTGAGTTAGATGGTAAACCGTAAACATATATACTTTTGTTTCTGTTAATATATTATCGGTGTTTCCTTATTGAATCTGGATCAGTGAACACCGATACGATGCTAATCCTTGATTGGTATGACACACCATGGTTTTGCCTCGATTCATTTTGTTACTTTTAATCTTCTGAGGGCCAGCTTTTGGTGATGATGGCAAAGGTATGATTATCCATTTTCCGTAGTCAATTCCAGTCTTTAAGGATAAAGCCAAGAATAATGTGGTCTCTCTTCTTATTTCCAAACTTTAGCTTAATGCATGATTTAACATTATTGCAAATTGCAACTGTGAGATAATTTTATATTAATTAGCATATACTATTAGGTAATCAAGCTCATAATCCTGCTAAAGTCCACTCTTTGTAACATTCAAAAAAAGAAAAAACATTAAGTACACCAATTAGGAGTATAATAATTGAACTTAATGTCTAATCATAACACCTGGCCTTATTATTTAATACTGCGTTCCTTTCACATTCAAATCCAAGTGAATGCTCATGTAATAAGGCCTAGCTAAGTGCGAACTCTCTCTATATATATCATAGCGAACTACATATTCATTTCAACAAAATCACAGAACAAGATTCAGTTTTCAGTAAATCGATCAGATGGAGAGCCGAAAGAATGTAAAGAGTTTTATATATGTATTTGGTATGATTTTTTCGCTTTTATTTTGTTCTGTTAATTCATGTCGACAAAACGATCACAGCTGTGAGTATGACTCCGATTGCTGTGATGGATTATAGTGCAATGGTGCTACCCCGACATGTACACCATGTTTGACTGCCGGACAAACTTGTGGTCTCTGGCACCGGTGCTGTGATGGGTTAAAGTGCGATGGTTGGATTAGTTGGTTTTCTGGAACTTGCTCATGATGTGTAAGTCTTGGGTAGGAGTGAAGTTTATTGGGGTTTTTATATGTATTTCTTGTGTAATATTACTTCACAAAATAAATTCATTTAGAGGTTATATGTTGACCGGCCAGAACTACATATGGTCAAGTGAGACTACGCTAGTTCTTTTGGTCGATCAGTGTTGGAAACAAAGCACTATAATCAAATCACACAAAGAAACCGCTGAGTCGCGTACTAGGTCGCTATTTTTAAGGTGTTTCGCGACTCTGCCTCTTGATTGTGCTAGCAGTCAGTTTTTTGTCGAAACCCTATGGGATAAAACAGCTTATCTCTTTCAATTTCTCTGCACTGAGAAATCGAATCAATAATAACTCTTTCAACAACACTTGCTCAGAAAACTTGACGAAATAAAAATAACGTTCTATATTTTCTCTTCCAGAAACCAGTTTTTTTTTTATAATCAAAAAGAATCAATGGAATTAATGGAAAATTAATTTTCGATTAAATGCCAATTAAATTTCTTTGTAACAGCAAAAAAAACGGCCGTATTAAAATTTCAACATTAACTGTAATTAATCATGATATAATTATCTTAATACGTTTTGAAAATTTAAGTTAAAAACAGCAAAAAAAATTGTTTCTGGATCAGCAGACCTCCCAAGGCCCCAAGGCCCCGCTCCCGGACTAATGTAATATAATATATAGTATAAATAGTATATACCCTAATGAAATTGTGTGGGATGGGAATTGAACCCATGCCTATAGTGTGGGAGCTCAAAACAATGCCACCATACTATCTCTCTAACTTTGGCATATTATTACAAAACTATGTTTTTTAAATATATACCCCAATAATCAGTATATAGCTCATAATCGATCGCTTTAAAATCTTTGTGTGCTTTGATTCGTAATACAATCTCGTTTGTATGGTTTTCAGTTATTAATAATTACGAGCCTCATGATCATTCATTGTCATGTAGATTGCAGCAACTTCTTTTACTTCAATTACATAATTATGCATCATTCTTTTTTAACTTTAAACCCGTATCTAGTGCTTCTAGCTAGCTTGTAATGCTTTCACTAATTTTTTTATGTACCAACCTTTCTATTCGCAACAACATACCGGAATTATTTCTCAACCTTAAAATATACCAGTTGAGTACAGTTGGTAGAACCATGATTGAGGGGAGAATGAGACGAGAGAGGAGGGTTGTTTAGTGTTTGGGTCTCACTAAAATGACAGGCAACACCATGGATATTCAAAACGACCAGCTTCATATTTAGATCCCTGTTCCATGGGCTTTGTCATCTCGTGTACTCATGCATAAAATAACTCATAGACATATACTCGTTTTACAGAACCGTATACATTTTGGTTACCATTGTGACAGGGGTTCAGAGAGCCACATCCCCTGTGGTCGACTTGACAGGTCAGGTGGGGGTCCAGGGGGCAACGACCCCTAACAAAGCCTTCTGGATTATTTTTTTCTGGTTGTCGATTAAAAACCTAATTCAAGTTTGAGCCAGATTCAAATGGAGGCATCACTTCCCAATAGCCACCGTCAATGCCTTTTGAAGGAGTTGTAGGACATGAAGGGGCATCTCAAATGGCCATGAATCCTCTTATAAATAATGGTAATAATTCCTGGTGCATTATCAAAATTTATTGCTTTTTTATTTTCTAATAACATCATCAGAAACTTTAAACAATATGTTCTTGGAATGGTCAAAGAGTATAACCTTGAATTCGATTAAGGTGTTAGAGTTTTGTTGAATCCCGAAAGTTTAATTGTACTCGTCAATTATTTGGAAAAAAGCCTAACTATTAGCTAACCTGCACGGCATCTAACTCTCCATGTGTTTTTCATCCTCTAGTTTCACCTAATTTTTCCAGCATCACTTCCATATTAAATTTGACCACAAACTTGTTTTGAAATACAGTCTATACTCACAATTTGGGTGTGATTTTATACCCTATTTAAAGTTTCATGCTTCACAGTATTCAATTTTATACCAAATTGTAAGTAATGATACGAAAAAACTATGTACGTAATTTGCTATTGTGAAAGGACAATAGTCCCACATCGTTATAATCTGCTTAATTAACTTAAAATATAATATGGAAGGGCCTCTCAAATCATTTCCATTTGGTTTTGAGTTGGATGCGTAGATTTTAACATGATATCAGAGCTAAGTCTCAGACCCAGACCTGCGTACGCCGGGTGTAGGCCGGGTTACTGACCGAAGTGTTTAACCGATTTTGTCACTTGTACACCCTGGGTGTAGGCCAGTGTCGATACTGGCCGAGGTGTTACCCCCTGATTTAGTCACACCTGTGTACATTTGTTACCGATGGAATGGTAACTCGTACGTAGGTCCAAGTTGAGGCCCAATGACTGGCCTTACACGTGAGGGGGCGTTATAGTCCGCTTAATTTACTTCAAATATAATATGAGGGCTTCTTCACTCATTGACAATTGATTTTGAGTTGGGTGCCCATAGACTTTAACAGCTATCTTGAAATGAATCATTTCCTAGACAAAAACAAAAGAAAGAAATGCAACCATATGAGTGACAGTTTTGACAACACTCATTGTGGATGCTTCTACTCGCTTAAATGGATACGGAAAGTTGACAGGCCATGTTTGTACCTCAATTGCATATGAGGGCCTTCAGCCAGTGATGGTGGCAATGGCAAAGCTATGCATGATTATCCATTTTTCGTAGTCAATTCCATTCTTAAAACAACACAAAAATTGTACACTTACGGTCAATATTTCCGGGAGAAATCCCGTGGATTAGATCCCATGGTTGGGAGGGGACTGATTCTAACACTTGGGTTAGTAGCAGGTTGGGTTAAGAAATGGGATAACGCCAAGCATATGCGGGGTCTCTCAACTATTTCTTGATTTCAGCTTATTGATTTGACAACGTTGTACCTGAGAATTGAGAAATAATTTTATACGGGGATACATCACTAATTAGCATATTATGTAATCAAACTCATAATACTACTAAAATCCACTCTATTTAACATTAAGTATAGCAATTACGAGTAATAATTTAACTTAAACGTCCGATCACATCAGCTGGCCTTATTACTGAATAAGATTTAATAATTGAATCTGTGCCTCTGATGGCCAGCTTCTGGTGATGATGGTAAAGGTATAGTTATCCGTTTCCAGTAGGCAATCCCAGTCTCAAGGATAAAGCCAAGAAGCTCTCTTATTTCTGGACTTACATCATTAATCAAGCTCTCTAAGCGTATTATATTGATTACGTAATCAAGCTCATAGTGCTACTAAAGTCCACTCTTTATAACACTATTAAGTATACCAATTAGGAGTTTTATAAGTTAAGTTAATGTTTATCATAGCAGCTGGCCTAGCTAAGCGCAAACAAGTATATATATCATAGCGTACTTAGATATTCATTTCCAAAATCACAAAACAAGATTCAATTTTAGATCCATCAGATGGAGAGCAAAATTGCAAGGAGCATTTTATTTGTATTTGTTATGAGTTTTTCTATTGTCTTTCATTCTGTTAATTCACAGGAGGAGTGTATAGTTATCAATGAACGCTGTTCACATTACCTCCCATGTTGTGATGGATTAACATGCAATGGTTTTATCTCGAGATGTACGCCATGTGTGCAAGGTGGACAACCCTGTGGAATCTACGACAATTGTTGTAATGGGTTAACGTGTGAAGGTTGGTTTAGTTGGATTTCCGGAACTTGTTCAGGATGAGTAAGTTTTGTGTTGGAGTGAAGATTATCGGGTATTTTTATATGTAGGAATTACCAATAGGTACCATTATAGTGTTCTTAGTTAGTGGCAGATCCATCCATTAAAGCCCACTAATCAGTTCATAATTAAGAGAAAACATGAAAATGGACCAAATTTTTTAAGCCCAGGTCCTGTATACGTGCGGGACAAATTGTACGAAATTTTTAAATACCTAAACTACCCTTCCAATCCTACATATATTAAAACAGTCTATTTCAAAGTTTCTAAAAAAAATTTCAGCCGATTATTCTTGGAAAATTCTGCTCTCTTTCTTCTTCTGGATTTGGGACTAGGGTTTCTGAAGATTTCTTCTGCGATTTTTAACAGATATGTTGCTTAATCTTTTCGTTTTCTTCTTTCTGCTACAGTTTAATGGAGATAGGTTGTGTTCTGTTTTTTTTTTTTTATGATTCTTGTTCGATTTTATTCAGTTATTTGGTTAGATTGTTAAGTTTTTAGTTTATTTTAGCTTTCGATTTGATTATCTTTCTGTTTTCTTTTTAAAATCAGTTTTGTTTTCACTTTCAGATCGTATTATCCAGCAGTACATATATGGCATACTCATTGTTTCTGCTACAGTTTTTGAATCATTATAAGATTTGAATTTTGGATCATGGAGATCGGTTGTGTTTTGTTTGTTTTTTATGAATCTTGTTCGTATTTATTCAGTTATTTGGTTAGATTGTTAAGTTTTTAGCTTATTTTAGTTCGATTTGATTATATTTCTGTTTTCTTTTCAAAATCAGGTTTGTTTTCACTTTCAGATCGTATTATCCAGCAGTACATATATGACATACTCATTGTTTATGCTCTTGGATTCTGTTTCTTGCATAGATCTTTCACTTTTTTTAGTTTGACTCATCAGTACGTATGTGAAATACCGTATTACGTGCTTCAATTCTGTTGTTTCTCCTAGATTCTTAATTATTCTTTGTCATGCAGTTGATTTTGTAGTTCATGAATCTGCAGTACATATATGGCATACTCATAGAAACTGCTCTTAGAATCTGTTTCTTGCATAGATCTCTCACTTTTTTTAGTTTGACCCATCAGTACGTATGTGAAATACTGTATTTTAATACTGTTACATCTTTGTGACATTTGCAGGTTCAAAACATGTCTGATGCAGAGTGTTCCAATCCAAATACCTACTGCTATGCATACATTTATTATAATCATCATCATTTTGCTGTCAAAGTGCCTGTGATTGCTGACTTTGTTGTGTTTTTTCTCCTTTTTTAGTCTTACCAATACTGTAATATGTCTTTCGATTCTCTTATTTTTCATAGATCTGTCACCTGTTGTTGTCATACTGTTGATTTGTAGTTCATGAATCTTCAGTACATATATCACATACTGATAGGAAGTGCTCCTTGTTATGTTTAAGGAGAAGTGAAGTAGATGCAGGCATACAGTGGAGCTGCAATAATGGGTGCTGCTGTACAACAACCCAATCTTTTTACTAAAGATTCTTCAACTTTTTTTCCCAAGTTGGGTACTACTACTGCGGATAGATTACCTTCTCAATTTAGGCAGACCCTGAAGTACGTTCAATAATTGATAGTGAGAAGAATCGTCAGTTTAACAACTTGGAGCTCATTGCTTCAGAGAGTTTTACATCTCGCGCAGTGATGGAAGCTGTGGGTTCTTGTCTCACAAACAAGTATTCAGAAGGGCTTTCTGGTAAAAGGTAAAGATGGTGCTTAATGTTGTATTTTTTCCCTGTATTTGTATTGAAATGCATTTGATCATTTCATTCTGCAATGTAGGTATTATGGTGGCAATGAGTACATTGATGAGATAGAGACACTTTGTCAACAAAGGGATTTGTTCATGTAACTGGCACAGGGTCTGGATCTTCCTCATGGAGGTCACTTGTCACATGGATTTATGACTCCTAAAAGACGGGTATCTGGGACTTCGATTTATTTTGAATCGATGCCCTACCGTCTTGATGAATCAACAGATGCTGCTCTGCATTCTTATATTGTGTAATGACTATGTGGTCTATTGTTGTTCATTTATAATTCGTTGATAATTTGCATTCATTACCAAATTCACTTGCAGGCCTTATTGATTATGATATGCTTGAGAAAACTGCCACCCTCTTTCGACCAAAACTCATCATTGTTGGTGCTAGTGCCTATCCTCGTGATTTCGATTATCCTAGAATGAGAAAGGTATACACATATATTTTGATTGTCAACAGTTGTTATTCTTAGTGATCAGAGAATCAGACTAGTTAACCCATTACGCACACCTAATTCCCTTTCCTGCTATGTTTCTTGAATATTGGAGATTATGTTGGGGCTTTTCTCATGATGGATATGGCTCACATAAGTGGTCCCGTTACTGCATCTGTACTTGCTGACCCATTTGAATACTGTGATGTTGTAACAACCACCACTCACAAGGTACACCTAGTCACATTCATGAAGTCTGCAAGACTGCAACTACTGACACCAACACAAGCAGCATTTGTTTTTATTGGTTTAGGTTCAAGGGTCATGTTGTTTACTATGTCTTCTGTTTCAATTTTCAATCATTACGAGGTCCCAGAGGTGGCATGATTTTCTTCAAGAAAGATCCTGTTCTTTGGGTTGATATGGAATCTGCGATTAACAATGTTGTTTTCCCAGGGTTACAGGTAACTAAAACTGTAGCGGTTATTTGTGATTTATCATTGGTTCAACATTATAACATTTTTTAGGTTTGTTACAGTTTTTTTTCGTGTATGAATTGACAGTACATATATGGCGTACTGATACAAAACTCTTCTAATTTTGTTTTATTTGAAGTTTTTCCAATTTTTTGGGTTCGATCCATGAGTATGTATGTATAATACTGATAGGAAGTGCTATTTGCTGTGTATTTGCTCCTTTTTTAGTCTTACCCTTCAGTACTTATGTGAAATACTGTAATATGTCTTTCGATTCTCTTATTTTTCATAGATCTGTCACCTGTTGTTGTCATACTGTTGATTTGTAGTTCATGAATCTTCAGTACATATATCGCATACTGATAGGAAGTGCTCCTTGTTATGTTTGATTCAGTACGTATATGAAATACTGAAATAGATGCTCTTTGTTACGTTTGATTCAGTACTGGAATTGGATATGGAGATGATCTGGAGCTGCAATTCAGAACTTATTGAAAGAAATGACAGATTTTGAATGATAGGAACAGGAGTTGTTGTTGGTTCAGATTTGCAAGCTTGTGAAATTGGTGGTGGTCTTGATGAAGTTACAAATTGGTTGTGACGTGTGTTTGAAAGAAGGTGTGCTGCAAATGGATTTGGAGGAACATAGAAGGTTGGGTTGCTACATTGTATGATCCTACAATGTATGTGATGTAATACGTTTTCTAATTTATTTATCATTGATTCTTACAGATTTGTACTCTACCTGGAAGCAGTGCAGCAAATATGTACTCGAATTTGTAGGCATTCAGATATATAATCGGATTTGTAAGCAGTACAACAGATATGTACTCAGACAGATATGTACTCAAATTTGTAAGCAGTGTAGCAAATATGTACTCGAATTTTTAAGCAATGTACCAGATATGTACTCAAATTTGTAAGCAGTGTAGACACACACGTTTGGTAGTAATGGGCATTATGGACATTTCCATGTTTTAATTAATTTTGGACCTCCAGATAAAAAAAAATTCCGGTTGGACCCTACTATAAATAACTATATGGGCCTAGGACCAAACAAGAAATTTTCCATTTTATATATGTATTTCCTGTGTGTAATATTACTTCACTAATAAGATCATTATAGGGGTTATATATTGGTTAGCCAGGAGAACTATACATGGTCAAGTGAGACCACATTAGTTGTATTTGGCCAATCAATATGCAGCTCCTGATGAATCATACATGTCCTTGATTTATGCTTTACTTTGTATTTGATTTAAATTACGATTTCGTTTGTGTACGGTTTCCAGTTAATAATAATTATGAGACCCTTAATCAGTGTTGTCGTTAGATTGCAGCAACTTAATCTTTTACTTTAATTGCATATAACTTTGCATCCTTGCTTCTTTCAAACCTTTATCTAATGCTTTTTGTAGTTCCTTGACGATAAAATTATCAACAGCCCTTCTGTTTCTCAATCTTATCTCAATCATAATCTACTGCTTGAGTACGGTTGTCAGAGAAGCATGAGAGATGGAACGAGGCAAAGAAAAAAAGGAGAAGTTATTTTAGGAGAGATGATAGACCCACCCAAGACTTACACCGTGGAATGCACCGTGGGAGGAATGTACGGTCTTAAATGAGCGTGCTTAGCTTTTGGATGGGGTGGGGCAGGAGTGGATCCCACCCATTCTCTCACACGGTGCAATTCGTTGGGAAAAGTTTCAGTGGGTTAATCATTTTTCTTATTTTAGAGATTGGGACTCATAAAAATGACAAGCAATACCACGGGATCTTCAAAATGACCTGCTTCATATTTAACTAGCTTGTTTTCATACCCGTTTTCTCCCCTTTCTCTATTTTACGATGCATACTTATTTTTATAAGTAGTGGAAAACTGTACTCATTCATAGAGCAAGTTTTGTGGTGGAAGAATCAAGGTGGTCAATATCAGCTGTGCAGATCGATATTACAGGTTTTTATACGATATCGAAAAATACCTATATAATATCGAAAATATCGGCGATACAAAGACAAAATGATATTATCGGTTGTACAGGCCGGTACAGACCGATATATCGGTTTTACTTGTACACCGATAATATCGGTTTCGTGAATAAATTTTTCATCAATATGCATCTAGTCTTTACAGAAAAGTACAATGTCAATTGAAGAAGCTAAAAAGCCCTAATATATTAATAGTTTAAAATCAATGACTATATGGTAGAATGTAAGATGGAAATCATATTTCGATTGCAAGGCAGAGAAATATAAAAGATAAATATGAAGGATAAAAAAAAAGATTTACTGGGATAAAACAACAATCACAACGTTGGCTAAGAGCTTCTCCAATGGCATGTCTGTGGAGATAAATGTCAAAATCCACGTAGGATACACATCCATTTTTTATAAAATCATTCTCCAACCCTGATTCTTAAACCAATGTATCGATGACTCTGGGTAGACATTGTCAAGGTGAATGTCTAGTTTTAGACATTCACCTTGACAATGTCTACCATCTAGTCAACTTTTACTTAATTGAATTGACTTTAATATATTAACTAACTATTTTTAGCTCTAATAAAATCTTAATTATGGAAAATAAAATTTATACTAATTAAAAAAAGATGTTACATGCAATACTGTTGGAGATGGATTTTTTTCTCTCCCTAATTTTAAGGTAAAATAGATTGAGGATGTCTTATTTGTGTTGCCACATAAGAAACACACACAATGACCGTTGGAGAAGCTCTAATAAACCACCTTGTATTTTGGAAATTTGAGATATGTATATGATTCTTATTATTTTTTATTATGGTTTTATAATTATTTGAAATTCTATATTAAATGATGTATCGCCTATAAAAACAGATATTATCATTTGTATAGATGTATAGGACCCGACCGATACGATACCGATACGCGATATTAACTACCTTGGGAAGAATTTCATCTTCCATCTTCCATACCAACTTACTATTTGGAGTTATTCATGGAAACTCTAGTCTAATGGTGAAATCATAAAAACGATAATCAAAACAGTGTTTAATGCTAAACAAAATAACTTCGTTAAAACGTCATTATAAATACCGCTTGACCTGGTCAATCTCCCAACACTAGTAAGATTAGCCTTTTTTGAAAACCAACAAACTGATAATCTTATCTACCTGAACCCCACCAAAAAAATCTGCACAAGCGAAATCACAGAATTGTTTTACCTCCACCGTCAACTAATCAGAAAAACACTTGTCGCGTTTTAAGCAAAAGAAAGAAAAACATTTTATTAGATACTCCCTCCGTCCCCAATATATAGGCGGAGTATCCAATTTTTGTAGTCCCATTAGATAGGCGGAATACCAATTCCAAGATGGATTTTTCTTACATATGCCCTTATTTATTGTGCATTGATAATTGTGTTGGGAGTGAGACAAAGGTTAAAACAGGAAAGTAGATGGATATTTAAGAAATCAAGATAATTTCTTAATCTAAGAGATTTTGCAAAATCCGCCTATATAATAGGGACGGATGGAGTAATATTTAGATGGGATCCCTCTCACCTCATTAACTGCCATGTGTTGACATTTAGAATGTCAGATAAAATTCATCAGTTACAGTAATCCTTATTTACTTAAATATTACTCATAACAACGCTCAATGTTATTTAAAATAGTGCTTGATTATGCAATTTAGAATAGCGTCCAACGCTATTTTGATTAACATTTTCCGTTTTGTAGCATTCCACCAAACCATGAAACATGGTTTGGAAATAACATGGATGACACTAACTTGGAAGCTATTAAATTTAACATTCCACAGTTTTTCCATACTTATAATAGTTTGTATTCCATCATAAGACTTGTTCTTAATTTGGGCAATCGAATTCTATACCCAATTCAAAGTTTCATGTATAGTTTTTACGGAACCTTGTATAAAGCTTGTTCCTAAAATGTAAGATTGCTAGTTTTAAATTTGACAATTTGAGTGACAATTTTGACAACCCCCATTGTGGATGCCCCTGCTTATCTAAATGACCGAATCTGAGTAGTTTGGCACTACATATTCGATATGTCATGTGATCAATTTTAAAAAAATATTTCGTGACTTAATATGGGTAACTCCTATGATAATTGTCAAATAATTTTTATTGTTGGATCGGATGGATTGACAAACAAATTTCTCCGGTAAAGACGATGGGTCTCTTGCAAGTCTTTGAAGGTACACTTGGTTTGGTTTTTCTGTTTGCGGATGGTAGTAATGGTGTCTCAAAGAGCTCAACACCGATGGATTTACTGCCTTACTGGTCATAGAATTTTTTTTCCGTATTAAAACTTAAAAAAATGTGAAATTTCGTGTCCCACTCCAAAGTATTCGTAAATTCCTAAAAACGAGAGTATGACCAAAAGGGAAAAGCATGAACAAAAAAATGCCGTCTACGTCCCTGAAATGATGAGATACATGACTTCATGATGAATATGCCAACAATTTTTAGAATACACTAATTATGTGTTCCAAATATTGACATGTCAACCGAACTCATGTTGACTAGTCATAGCGGACTAAGTCAACTTGTCATAATACATCAACTGGCTATAACACGTTAGTCAGGGCAGAGGACTCAGTCAACTGGCTATAACACGTTAGTCAGTGTAGAGGACTCAGTCAACGATACATTAAGATGATTTAACAAACCCGGTGCGAAAATTCCATCGCGGGGGTAAAGTCGGTATAAAACCGTTGCCGATATTCGAAAATATCGTTGTTGGAATTTTTGACACGGAACAGTAAGCGCTCGGAATATCACCTTTTTTTTTTTCTGAGTCTCTTCCCGGCCAACAGCTCTGGCTATGTTGCAATCCTGATGAAGCAAAATCGAATTAGGGTATCAAATAGTATGAGTTTTTTCTTCTATTAGAGTTAGGGTTTTTTTTTCTCTGGTTTTGTTAATATAACTTTTCTTTTAGTTTTATATTCTCTTTCTATTTCTATTTGTCTACTTGTTATCTAATACATGTAAACTCTCCTTTCATGAGTAAAATCTTCTCTTCCAATCAAAACATAAAAAATAAAAACTTATAGTTCTTTCACAGGAAAACTATTTACCACCCTTTTTATTCTCAAAATCATTTTGTGATGTTGTTCCTCAGTTATATACCCGTTGAGCACGGTTGGCAGATCCATGATTGAGGTAAGAATGAGACCCAAAAAAACATGGTTATTTAGTGTTTGGGTCTTATAAAAGTCACCAGTAACACCACAAGGTCCTTCAAATTATCAGCTTCATATTTGGGTCCCGATGAGATGAGTATGAGAATAGCTATACTCATTCTTAGATTGGTTTTTACAGAAATTTGTATTACGTACTCTTGTGGCCTTGTTTCTAAAAATGTAAGATTGCAGGTTTCAGATTTGATAATTTGAAAGACAAAAATACGGATGAATTAGATGTTGCACCCACTTTATGAAGAATTAATTTAAGCAACAAACAAGAAAGACATATCTTGACGGCTTGACCGACGTTTTGATCGATCGTTATTGTCGGAACCTATTTAGTTAAGCGATAACTTGGGACTGCATCATATGGTTAGCTCTAGGAACAATTAAAGCCCACTTTTCATTCATTTCCAACTTATTGGGTGACATTCCATTAGGAAGTTCCCAATTGAAGCAATGCACTAATTCTGCAAACATCAGACGGACCAAGGTACCGTACGTCTATGTACGGTGTAATGCTACTTAAGTACACTCTATATTACAGTACAGTATAATAATGGAACTTAATTAAAGTCCACTAGTACCAGCTTTGCGGAACTGATCAATAATTAATATTGCGCTTCTTTCGGATCCAAATCCATGTGAAGGCTCGTGCAATAACAGCCCTAGCCAGCTGAGTGCAAACTTTCTCTACATAGTATATTTCTCTGTATATAGTACAATGCATGGTAGTGTATCATAGTGAACTACATATTCTTTTCAACAAAATCACTTCATTAACAAGATCAGATGGAGATCCGAAAGAATGTAATGAGTGTTCTATTTGTATCTATTATGATTTTTTCGGTTTTCTTTAACTCTGTTGATTCATCAGGAGCATGTAGACCTGTCCATGAATTCTGTGGCACGATCTACTGCTGTGATGATTTAGTGTGCAATGGTTATCCACAGAGATGTGAGCCATGTATTAAAGTCGGAGAACCTTGTGGAATCCTCCACCATTGTTGTTCTGGGTTAAGGTGTGATGGTTGGTTTTGGGGAACCTGTCTTAATGTGTAAGTTGCATGATAGGGTGATGATTAAGTATTGTGGTTTTATTTTATGTTGATTATCCCGGACTATATTAGTTCCTGGTCGATTGATATGCAGCTCATGATCGATCATGTATTTGCTTTAAAATCTATGTATGCTTTTTGCTCTCTAATATGATCTCATTGTATGGTTTTGAGTTTTCTGTTAATAATTCTAAGCGGCTAAGAGCATTTCCTATGGGAATGAACAAACCCATTCCTTTGTTCAGCCAGGTGGATAGCGAAACTAAGTTTCCCACTATGGTAAAGTACACAGATAAAAACACTGGCGTCTGTAGGTCGAGAGCTTGCGTTCGAAAGATGAACGCTGGCGTTGGAGAAACCAACTCAGCGTCTCAGCGAAAAACGCTGTCATTTTTCATAATAACGCCCGCGGGTAGTTTTTTAAAATTTGGAATTCACTTTTTACCTCTTTAAATTACCACAATTTTCAAACAATTCATTCACACCAAATTCACTTCTCTTGAATTTTCTCTTCTAAAATGGTTGAAAAAGCGATCACATTTTTTTGCGATGCAAAACATGAAGCCGATGTTTCTAAGATATGTAAGAATTTTAAAAAGATTGAAAATTGTAAGAGGGAAGTGCAAGTTTTAGAAGTTGCTCCAAGAAAATGTTCCGCTAAAAGGCAAGGAAGACTTCCAGTTTTGAAAGTTAACAGCAAAAAATTCAAAAACAAAGGTGAAACTGTGAAAGAGCGCGTTGAATGAAAGATACGTCAAATGAAGATAAAAAGGAGGCCAAAACTTGTACTCGATTTTTATTGAAGTAGTTTTTAGTACGTTTTATTATTGCCTACGTTTATATCTTGTAAAAGAATTGGCATCAATAAATGAAAATAGATTTCCACTTAAGATTAAGCGAAATTTATTATAAATTAAACTTTCAAATAACATCAAACTACATTTTAATAAACCATAACAATAATATCAAACTACATTTTAATAAACCAAAAAAAATAAATCAAACTACATCAAATCCAACGACATTCTCTTTGTAGAGTTCATAACATTCAAAATGCTTAAACTCTCTTCTGCTTTCTTCAATAAACTTGGTCTGAGCGATGGCTTTCTGTAAAAAAAAAAAACAAGTTTAGATATTTATGATGCAGTTGAGTACATGAGGACAAATGACAAAGGAATAAGATACTCACCAATTCTTCGTCGGAAAGTCCAGAATTGTTACGGTGAACCATCCACAAAACTTATGTATAATATTTTACTTCCTTAGTGATGAATGCAATTCTTAGTTATAGGCTCCTACTGTTTCTTATGGTTTCGTTCCGCGATGCTATAAAATGTCCCAATACTCTTTCCCAGAAATGGTCATGGTTCATTGGTCTCATCATACGATGTAACCAACATCGAACAAGAGTAATATCTTCTTCTATTGTAAAGACCGGGAGCGGCATTCGAGTGCAATAACGATGTGCTTGAGATGGACAATCTTTTAGAATTCTAAAGCACCCTTCGTAAAGAAAAGGTTTAGCGTGAGCATCCTCCCAATTTTCAATAGCTGTTTGGATCACCTCATTTTCAGTTACACCGATGAACTTTTCTCGATCAATCTTCATTACAAGAGCAACAAATGGCTGTAGTACATTACTAATAGATTGAAAACGAGCACGCAATCGAAGAGCATCTTGGTTTCCTGAGTTTCCCGTCAGTGAGACGAACATTGAAAAAACGTTATCCCAAAAATTACGTACAATATTGTCCTGATAAAGGACACCACTGAGTACCCTATGAAAGAAATATTCTTTTGCACAAAGTTATATCCTCTTCCTCAGTAAACTTGGGACCACGATTTCTAACATACATTTCAGCAAAGGTGGAGAGATTTAGGAAAAAAGAAGAAGGAGAAGAAGAAGAAGAAGAAGAAGAAGAAGAAGAAGAAGAAGAAGATGTGATTTTGGATATGGGAGGAAGGAAATTTATAGGTCGAGAAATAAAGTTGGAAATTTATCCGTTGTCGTTTGTAGGAAAATCGCCCGCGACTTTCCTTTGAGCTCCCGTTTGAATCACCAACGCCTATTTTTGTTATAAATACATCACTAGGTTTTATTCTAAACCACACCAACCGATTTCTTGCTCATCATCCACCATGTTTTCTAAAGGAAAAGCGAAGAAAATATTATGTATCGAAGAAAAAGAGGTTTGTTCATTATGTTTCATGGATAACCACAGTCTTATGCAATGTCCTTGGATGTATTCAAAGTGTCCGCGGGAAGGTTGTTCACGCATCAGAATGGTGATTGAATCACAACCCGAAAATCTCAGGTATTTGCAATGTCAAGATCCCAATTTTCCAGAGGAACCACATATGCTAGATGATGCTATGAAGATTAAAAAAGAAGAAGAAGAAGAAAAGATTGCAACACTCTGCAAAAAACTTCAAACTTAAGGACAAATTGAAGAAGGAGTTATTACACTGCAAGCATTGTGGATATGGAGATCACGAATACAAACACTCTCCACAGAGAATCAGTTCATGCTCAAAGCCCGGTTGCAGGACTTTTATGCATTTGCGGACATCTTATGAAGAAGACACATATGGAAGGCATTTCTGGAAATGTCCCAGGTGTTTTTTGGTGGAGTGGGCTGATTGAAGTTGTAGGAAAAATCGATTCACTATGGTATTATGTTATTACGATTATCTTCACATTTGCACGTCAGTGATTTAAATTTTTGCTGGATTAAAAATTATACCATCAATATTAATATCATAAATAAAAACGTACTGCATTGAATAACAACGTTGTACATGAAAATAAAAGAAATACATTAGATTAATGTAGGATCAGAATCTCGCAACGATAATGTCTCAGCGAAATTATCAACTACACAACACAACAGCGTCGCAGAACAATTTCAGAAATGATACGATAAACGACGTCAACTAGAATCACGAGAAAGATGTGATAGTTCTGCGAGAATTAGAAAGCTTGCGAAATTAACATTTGTAAGGTTGCGAGAATGTCGCAAGCCATACCCGAAAATAAAGGACAGATTCGCTGTAATCCACTATGTATTTCCTTATTAATAGTCGTTCAAGTTGTAAAGAAAGGAGAGAGATCTTTTTGAGTAAGAAACAAGTAAAAAGGAGAGAGAAAGTCTAGAGCAGAGGTCATTCTTGATTCCTTTATCTTTTCTTGTAAGAACATTCAAAGATTGATCAATAAAATTAAGAGTGTAAACCTAAAAATGAGTTGAGTAATAATGAAATCACATGAGGGGTGTAGTGTAGGATTTCCCGCAACTACATAATGGCGCTAGAAACACGGAGGTATTGAAGATTATTCTAGAAAAAATTTGATGATTAATATTGAGATTTGTGAAGATTTAGAGTGATTGATTAAGAATTTTACATAATTTCTTGCAATATTGTTAACATTGAAGAAATGGCTAGGAGAAGAAATACATCAGAACAACCAACCACTGTTAGAAGAAGCAAGAGAATTGCTGGAAGAGAAAGAAGTGAATTGGTAGAATCTACTAAAATGAGAAATAATGGAGAAAATCAAATTCAACCACCAATTCAAGAAACACTAGTACAAGGAAGGAATACAGATTATGATAGGGTGAGTATACACACTTGGCAATCAAATTCGGCAGAAGAAGTAGAAGAAGAGCAAAAAAACAGAAACCATAGACAGGTAGAGAGAAATCAAGAAGCAGATGAAGGAATAATTCATGGATATGAGGAAATTGGAGCGTTAGAAACGTTGAGACGAAGAATACATGAAGAAAGAAGAGCTGAGGCAGAAGAACGTGCAAATCTAACAAGGAAAAATCACGAATTAAGGATGGAGAATATAACACTACATAATAGAAGATCGAGAAGTATTACAAAATCATATTCAAGATCGACTAGAAGAGAAATGAGGCGAAACCCACCCACAGTCAATGCTGGAAACAATATTCAAGAAGAAATATCAAATTTTAATGAAGAATATCGCGAAAATAGAGAAAGAGCTGATGATCGTTACGTTCCACAAAATGAAACTTTTGATGATGGGCAAAATGATGGAAATCAAGAGAACGGACAACGTCAGGGACGAAATGACCAAGATGACGAAGGAAATCGAGAGGAAGGAAGAAGAATTTTACATGAAAGAGAAACTCAAAGAAATCAACAGACGATTGAACAATAAATTGAAAGACATTATGCTGAACAAGCACGTTTAATCTGCGAACGTGAAAGATTGAGAGAGAAAATGGAAGAACAAGAGCTTCAAGAGACAATTTGCCAGAACAGTCACGACAATCGAGAAAGAAGGCGTACACAAAACCGGAATAGCGGTAATCTCAATGAAGAGTATGATAGAGTATAGAGGATGGCTGAAAGACAGCGAATGGAATTGATAAGGAATGAACAGAATCATGAAGGGGAAAATCAGGGACATAATCATTTGCGAATTCAAGATAGAGATGAAGAAAAAACTCACAGAAGAAGAGGAGATGAGAATAATGAAGAAGAAATGTAAAATTTCGCGAGAGAAGAAAGACATGAACGCAAAAGAAGAGAGGTGAAATTAAAAAGACCAATGAACCAAAATTCAGGTGTAAATAAACAAATCTTGAAAGAATTAGAAGAAATGAGAGGAATGCTAAATAATAGAGGAGAAGTAGGCATAAGACAATTGGATGAAGCGATAGAAGAAGCTGCAAAAACTCCATTTACAAGGGAAGTACAATTAGGAGGAATACCATCAAAATGCAATTTGCCCGCATTAACCAGCATTTTTGATGGAACAACTTGTACAATTCAACACATTAAAGCCTATGTGAGGTGCATGTTACAATGGGAAAATCATGATGTCGTGTTGTGCAAATATTTCGCATCCATCTTAACAGCAGAGGCGTTAAAATGGTTTGAAGGTCTACCAAAGAACACAATAACATCCTTCAATCATTTGCAGACTACATTCTTAGGGGCATATATAAGTAATAATTCTTCGCGACCTGGTATAGAAGATGTGTTTGGATTAAAACAGAGGATTGGCGAAAGTTTGAAACACCTAACTAAAAGATGGAGAACTATGTGTAGCGAAATGGATGGTCGTGTAGATGAGAGATATTTTATATTATCATTTATCAATACTATGTTTGAAACAAACCTATTGTATGTCCAAAATTTCAAAGTCAAGAATACGATCACAATGACTGAATTGCGAGAACTTCTAGAAGAATACATTGTTCTAGAGGAAAGGCAAAATGAAATGGAATCATATCCAGTTGCGAACACCAACTCACAAACAGCGAATGCAAGTTTATTACCCAAGCTAATAAATACAGTAGCGAATACTTCGCAAGTACAACAAGAGAAGGTGACGGGTAACAGTCAACAGAAACTAGTGGCTATGGGAAGCCGAGATCAAGAGGAGTATGAAAGAGAAAGAAATTTCTACAATCGTGGTGGAAATAACAAGATTCAAAGACTCGATCAACCACAAGAAACTTATGGAGGTCAAAGACAAAACTATAATAGAGGACAAGGAGGTCACAAGGTAGTATGGGAAGAAATCAAGATGCCACCACTAAATGCAAGTGTGGAGAAAATATGGGAAGCTATAATTTTGATGGAGAATATACCAACACCATGGAACATGGGAACGGAACCACCTCCAAACCACAGAAGCTATGAGTTTTGTTCTTCTCATCATTTTCATGGACATACAACAAATGATTGCAGAAGTGTAAAAAGAATTATTTTGAGAATGATAGATCAAGGAAAACTAAACCACTTTTTGGTAGGGAATCCACAATCTCAACCACTGCCACCACCACCAGAGCATCACAAAGTGAACACGATGAAAAAGAAGGAAACATTCTTCATATAAGTTGGTGCAAAAGAAAAAAATTTATTCTGTCACTCTATCGTACATTCATATAATACAATTGAAGATTTTCATGATAATGTTTTGAGTAGAGTGTTCGCAAGAGATAACGATGGAAGAGAAATTATGAATATTGCGAAAATCTCGCCACTAAAGGAATGGCAGAAACAAATCATTTCTTTTACCGCAGAAGACATTCCCGAAGGAGAAGAGGTGCATGATAATCTATTGGTAGTAAAATTAGAAATTAATCCAAAACCGAAAGAACATGAGGATGATGAAGCTGAAGATTCATGGGCAATTAATAGAATTCTAATCGATACTGGAATCTCTGTGAACATCTTATTTTATCATACTTATAAAACTATGGGAGGAAGAGATGATGATCTTATACCATCAACATATAAGATATATGGTTTTAATGGTACTGCTAACAAGCCTAAAGGGGAGGTTATTATGCGAATTCCATTGAAGGGAATATCTTTCGAAATCTTATTCTGTGTCGTTGATGTAGAATCACCCTGTAATATGTTCATTGGTCGACCTTGGCTACATGGGATTCTAGCTGTAGCTTCAACTTTCCACCAATGCATCAAATTCCCTCACCCCAGTGGTGTAGGAATCATAAAGGGAGACTGGATTGAAGGAAAGAGGTGTTACGAAACTGAGATAGAATCTTGCGAAGGAAGAGCAAATAAGAAGGAAAACTGGCGACACAAAATCAAAGATACACAGAGAAGTGAGAGGTTGATGGTGGATGCAATTGAAAGAAAATAAGAAGAGGTGTTGCGAAACTAATGCTAGCTCAGAATAAAAATGATGAACATACCACCACCAAGGAAGCAGTAGCATAAAATAATAAAGCAGCAGAGGATGGCAAAGGTAATAAAAACAAGAATGTATGAATGATTAAGTTGTTGCGACACTCTCGCAATAAGTAAAATTCTCAAAAATACATTTTATCGAATGAAAAAATTGAGATTGTGAAATCCAAATACAATATGATGATGTGAGAGACTCTCGCAGAGATAATGAATTTTACAGAAGACAATCAGAGAAAAATGACAAAAGAGAAAGGGGCAAACCTTTATGGCGTACACCCGAGTTCGCGAATGCAATTTCACAAGAGGAAAATGTAAGACCTAAAGTATGTCATATAAGGGGGTACCTGTTATATGGCTCAGGGAAAGGCTACACCGACACCGGAACCTGAGTCATGGAGATTTGGGGTCAATAAAGCCCATCCGGGAGAGGCACCTTGGATTCTCAGCTTAAGCATATGACTTAGGTTGGGTGACTAAGGTAATAAGGACTCTCCCAAGGAGTGCAGATCTGATCAAGGCGCCGAGGTACACGGTTGAGTCAAGAGTGCCAGGAGCATTTAAACCGCACCTTTCCATTCTTGACAAGTCTTGGCTTATACTGCACTCGGCCTGAAAAAACCCCACTTAGGGTGCAGTCTCGTAACCATAATCCCTATAGGTAAAAGGGATAAGAGGCTGCGAAAACAACTAGTTGTTGTTAAGACTGGATGGGAGGAGATAACCTTGTATGGTTGAAGTACGCCTCCTTGAAGGGGCAACTAGGGGGAGATAAGGGCGGCACCCTCCATTAGGGAGCTGATAAGTGTCTTAAGACGCAAATATCATGAGGCTTTTTATTCGCAAGGGTATTAAGGCTTGTCATATTTGTGCAACAATCTTGAAGAGGCAATAATACAAAAGAAAAAGATAAGACGAGATCAAGGGGTTTTCGCATGAAAGTGCAAAGACGTCCTGCGATTTCGTCGCAAGACGACAATGTCATGGGGCTTTATTTTCGCAAGAATATTTAGGCTTGTCATATTGTCGCAACATTCCTGAAGAGGCCATAATACAAAAGAAAAAGTTAAGGAAAGATCAATGGGTTTTTGCATGAAAGTGCAAGGACGTCCTGCGATTTTGTCGCAATGACAAGAGGTGGCATAATAAGACCTTTAATTAGGAAAGAAATATAAGACCACACAGGAATGAGATTTTGAAAAAAAATCAAAATTCACTTCGCATAATATTGCGAAGTTATACATAATTAATTGCAAAATTGAGGCATAAGGTAAGAAAAATTTATAAAATCTCTCATTTGGATACAAATAACAGAGGCAAGTATGGGAATGAATGAAATTAGAAAATGTAATTTGTTTCCATATGATAGATTTACACAAAGATTCAAAAATTAATGATTATATTGATTAACTGTGTTGCAAGGAAGAATTGTTTTAATGAATGCAGGTCAAAATGAAAGAAACACAAATATACAGAAAGAAGGAATAAATGTACAAGTATTACAGAGAATCAAAGAAAGAAACAAAGACTACTTCTTAGTTGATCCTTCATTATCTTCATCAGACTTGTTCCCTTCTTCATCTGCGTTAGAATCTTCATCACCATCAGAACCTTCATCGCTATCAGATTCTTCATCATCAGCTTCACTATCAGAAATAATCAGACTGGAAGTATTCCGTGGGATCTCTTCCAAGAGACAAGGGTAATCAGAATGAGGGATATTATGATTGTCACAAACCATTTGGATAGTTTGATTGCGAAAATGCATAGCATCATTCTTAAAATTCGCAACAGTGATCTTGATTTGATTCTTTATTCTAGAATATTGGTCGTTGCGAGAAGAAAGACTCTTTGCGAGCTCCTCCTTTTCAGCTTCGAGTTCCTCAATCTTTTCACGATATCTACTTTCAGAATCTGCGAGCAAAAGACAATCAATTATTAACTTGATGAGAATTCATAAGAAGCAAAAGATTAGTAAAGAAGAGCAGTTAATAACCTTCTCTGTCAGAAATCATATCTCTAATCAAGGCTATATGCTCAACTTGGAGACTAACATTTACACCTAAATCTTTTCTAGCATCATCTAAGATTTTCGCAGCCCAAACAAATTCATCCTCATTACTTATAAGAAGACGAGAACGAATTTGATTTTCCCTTTCGCAGAGTTTGATGTACTTTCGGTTAGCTTCATCTCGTTCAAGTTGAACTTCAAGAAGAGTCTCTTGGAATTTCGCCAAAGCCTTAGCACCTTGATCAGAGATGCGATCCTTATCATCTATGAGACCGCTAATTTTGGTTCTTAACTCATTGGTTTTCTCTTTAGAATCAAGAAGGAGACGCTTAAATCGGTTGGCTAAGCTTAAACTAGATTTATGGTCAATCTCTAAGAGGCGAAATTTGGATCTAATCTCATTTAGAGAAAGAGATGAAATTCTATCATTTGAGAAACTATTTAAGGATAGTTAAGACGCTCAAGAAGGGTATCATTATCCAATGCATTAGGAAATGAACGAAGAAGGGTAGCTTCATCAGAAATACCATAAATGTCTGCAAAAAGGATCATTTAAATAAGATAAAACAACAGGATGAATGAATGAAGGGAAAAGAGAAAAGTAACATACAGTAAAGCTGATTATTAGCTTGCTGAAGACTAGAGATTATGTTCTTAAACGAAGAAGAATCAATTTCTAATTGTCTGTTTTTCTCGCGAAGACCCTTAACTTCAGCTTCCAATTCTTCATTCTTTGTGCGAAATTGAAGATTCTTCTTTTCAAGATTTTCGCGTCTCCTCTCTAGATCCGAGGCAACAGCGAAAGAAGCTTTTCCAGCCTGCGAGAAAATATAAAAAATATTAATATAGAAATAAATTTTGAGTTATGACAATGAATAAATAAAATGATAAAAATATACCAAACTATTGAGGGAATGCAAGAAGTTGGGAGTCACTGATCTAGAAACTCCACGAAGAGAACTATCACCATCCAACAAAGGAACATCGCAAAGTGTAGCGAGAGCCTTGCAGGTGTTGGCGAATTGGCTATCTCCCATTCCTTGCAAAGAATCAGAAAAGAGCCAGATAGCTTAGCGATAGAAGATTTAGGGGGAAAATCTTCACTTGCGGCAAAATCATCATTGTCCTCATCATCCTTGTCACTTTCGGAATTTTCTTGAGGAGGAACATTTGAAGGGTAAGAATAACGGACTTTCCTTTTCTTTGAAGGAGGAGCAGTTGATTTTTCTCTGCGAAGAGCACCTTTACCTTTATCACCAGTCTTCGCAACATCAGCAGGTTCTTCTATTTCAACAATAATCTACACACACAGATAGAAATAAGAAATGGAAGTAACAGTATACAGTTTAAAATCATAAGAGAAAATTTCTTACCTCATCTGTGTATGAGTGAAGAGCTAACAGAGTACTAGCTTTCCCAGTCCTATTATAACTATCTTTCAGTTTTTGGATATGCAGAATGTCGCAAGAGTTAGCGAACAAAATAATAAAAACAAATAAGAAATATAAAGTGAGCTAAATGGGAAGAAGCATACCTCTTTCTCCTTCTCAGGCCAAGAGAAAACCCAAGGTTGATAAGCAGCGAGATTCGCAGGAAGAACATTTGACCCAGCAATGTAAGGTCCTTTTAGAATTAAAGGAAAAACACACCATTTATCATCTTTGGATTGGGGAGGAGTTGTGTTTTTACCAGAATGCCAGTCAATATCTTGCATGAGAATTTTAGATTCATCAATGTTATCTTTTGTTTTTAAGCGAATACCCCAGCGAGTATTCTCTTTCTTCATGGAGATAAGTTCAAAGTTCTCAAAGAAACTCGCTACTGTGTATTTCTCAGCAATTATCTCTAGGTCTGCGAATTTAGGATCCCTAAGTTCTTTGGAGTACAGAGATCCTTTACCAGCACTACGGTTAGCGAACTCTAGCATCAAACAGATGCAGTCCCCACTCAGTTGGAAGATAGCTCGCGAAAATCCCGAGTGAGCAAGAATTTCATAGAGTAAAGGAAGATCTGGTTCATAAAGAGGAATAGGGAGACCTGCGAGAATTTGACCTAGCAAAATTATGATTGATTGATCATCACAGTACTGATCAGAGAAAAGTTTGACAGAAAGAATTGATTTGGAATTTTCACCAGGAATGGTAGAGACTGTGAAACCTTTATCAGCAAGATCTTTTTGGACATCTTTTAAATTTTTCTCATGTCTATGACCACTTGGAGCCATATTTTAATATAGAGTATGGGAATGAATAAAAAGTAAGAAGATTGGAGGGAGAAAAATTACAGTAGCAGAACTTGCATAAGAATAACAGAGTTGCAGAGATGAGAGAATAAAAAGAGAAGAGAAAGTAAAAAGAAAGTGGAAAGAAGAGTAAGAAGAGTATATAAAGGAGATTTTTTTTACTCGAAGAAATAAACATCATTAAGACGAAAAGATGTGAGCGGTTGAAAAGAAGCGGTTATAGAAGACGTGTCAAGAAACAGATGGAAGAAAGAATACGTGTGATAAATGAAGAATATGAAGAGATGAACAGCTGCGACATTTCTCACATCATTCTCTACTTTGCAGAGAAGATATGAGAAGAGGCAAGATGTAGGATCAGAATCTCGCAACGATAATTTCTCAGCGAAATTATCAACTACACAACACAACAGCATCGTAGAACAATTTCAGAAATGATACGATAAACGACGTCAGCTAGAATCACGAGAAAGATGTGATAGTTCTGCGAGAATTAGAAAGATTGCGAAATTAACATTTGTAAGGTTGCGAGAATGTCGCAAGCCATACCCGAAAATAAAGGACATATTAGATGTCATCCACTATGTATTTCCCTATAAATAGTCGTTCAAGTTGTAAAGAAAGGAGAGAGATCTTTTTGAGTAAGAAACAAGTAAATATGAGAGAGAAAGTCTAGAGCAGAGGTCATCTTGATTCCTTTATCTTTTATTGTAAGAAAATTCAAAGATTTATCAATAAAATTAAGAGCGTAAACCTAAAAATGAGTTGAGTAATAATGAAATCATATGAGGGGTGTAGTGTAGGATTCCCCGCAACTACAATTAAAAAAAATACTACATAGGCGTCCTAATCCTCGGTGGATGGTGGAATTGCTCTAGAGTAGGGGATTGTATCTGTTGAGCACCCTAAGCATGTTGGAACAAGCATGGAAGTCGAAAGGACGACCCCCTGAGTTATTGGCCACATCGCTAAAGTTCTGGGTTCCACTTCATGTTCGTCTTCACCGTTGAGCTTATTTTTGTGATTCTCCAACAGTAAATCCATGAATTCCAATACATTCGTACTAATAAAACTAAAACGATGATGCAATCCGCCAGAATCACGCCCATGATGTTCCTCGTTTCAGCGGTGAATGTTCTGTAAACTTTCTCCCAGAAAGTAATCGTCGATTTAACTACATTGCTCATGACAACATCTTGTATGTGAAAAACAAAGGCTCTACAAAGAGCTAAATCCTCTTGTTGAGTGATACGTATTGATCTCTGTACCTTGGTAGCTATTACTATAAAGGCGGAATTCAGAATAATAATAGACGAGAAGACTTAAAAAAAACAGAGACACAAGAAAGTAATGTGAAGAAAAATATCTTTTCTAGATTATGAACAAGAAAACAATTACAATTCTCTCTTTGTTACGCTCACAATCTTCTAAACAGTGGATCAACCTTAAACTGTTTGCTAAGCTTGCACAAATATTTTTCCAAGCTTTCTTTAGGTTTTCTATATCTAGTATCTGTGTGTGCGTCAATATCAAGAACACACTAACTAGATGTTTAGTTATGAGCTAAACATCCCTAATTATAGACTTGGTTTGGTTTCCCAAACCTCTTAGGAATCTATTTCCTTTTGTATGACTAATTCCTTTTCTAGATATATTACCTAAACTAAGAATACTTCTCAAATAATACTCCTTCCTAAACTAGAAATTTATCCTAAACAAGGAATCCTTCCTATTATAGGATTATATCCTTAATTCGTCTTGAGGATCACTAGTTCCCAGGGAAAGGAAGATACACATGTATCATGCCCCCCCCCCCCCCCC